>NC_057810.1:337376335-337676335 GCF_018294505.1 Triticum aestivum
GGTACCTATGCAAGCATGTTCCTTATTACTTGGTAGACCATGGCAATTTGATAAAAATTCTGTACACCATGGTAGAAATAATCAGTATACTCTTGTTCATAAGGATACAAATATTACTTTGCTTCCTATGACTATTGATTCCATTTTGAAAGATGATATTAATAGAGCTAATAAAGCAAAACAGGAGCAGAATAAGAGTGAAAATCAGATTGTGGCAAAAAAATTTGAGAAACAAATGAAGCCTAATAATAAACCATCTAGTGTTGCTTCTGAAATTAAATTAAAAAGTGCATGTTTATTTGCCACCAAATCTGATACTGATGAGCTAGATTTCAGCAAATCTGTTTGCTATGCTTTTGTGTGCAAAGAGGCATTATTTTCATTCGAGGACGTGCCTTCCTCTTTGCCTCCTGCTGTCACTAACATTTTGCAGGAGTTCACTGACGTCTTTCCACAAGACGTGCCACCGGGATTACCGCCTATTCGAGGGATTGAGCATCAGACTGACTTAATTCCCGGTGCTTCACTGCCAAACCAAGCGCCATACCGTACCAATCCAGAGGAGACGAAGGAGATTATGTGTCAAGTACAAGAGCTTCTCGACAAAGGTTATATACGCAAATCCCTTAGTCCTTGTGCTGTTCCTATTATTCTAGTGCCAAAAAGGATGGTACATCGCGTATGTGTGTTGATTGTAGAGGCATTAATAATATTACTATTCGTTATCGTCATCCTATTCCTGGACTAGATGATATGCTTGATGAATTGAGTGGCTCTACAATATTCTCCAAAGTTGATTTGCGTAGTGGATACCATCAAATTCATATGAAATTGGGGGATGAATGGAAAACAGCATTTAAAACTAAGTTTGGATTATATGAGTGGTTAGTCATGCCTTTTGGGTTAACTAATGCACCTAGTACTTTCATGAGATTAATGAACAAAGTTTTACGTGCTTTCATTGGATGATTTGTGGTAGTTTACTTTGATGACATATTGATTTATAGCAGATCTTTGGAGGAACATTTGGAACATTTACGTGTTGTTTTTATTGCTCTACGTGATGCACGTTTTTTTGATAACCTTGGGAAGTGCACCTTTTGCATCGACCGAGTGTCTTTTCTTGGCTATGTTATTACTCCACAGGGAATTGAAGTTGATAAAGCCAAGATTGAAGCTATTGAGAGTTGGCCGCAGCCCAAAATGGTCACACAAGTGAGGAGTTTTCTTGGCCTCGCTGGATTCTATAGGCGTTTTGTGAGAGATTTTAGCACCATTGCTGCACCTCTTAATGAGCTTACAAAGAAGGATTTGTCTTTTGTTTGGGGTACCGCACAGGAAGAAGCCTTCACGGTGTTGAAAAATAAGTTGACACATGCTCCTTTACTCCAACTTCCTGATTTTAATAAGACATTTGAGCTTTAATGTGATGCTAGTGGAATTGGACTAGGAGGTGTGTTATTACAAGATGGCAAACCTGTTGCATACTTTTCTGAAAAATTGAGTGGGCCTAGTCTGAATTATTCTACTTATGATAAAGAATTATATGCTCTTGTTCGGACTTTAGAAACATGGCAACATTATTTATGGCCCAAAGAATTTGTTATACATTCTAATCATGAATCTTTGAAACATATTAAAAGTCAAGCTAAACTGGATCGTAGACATGCTAAATGGGTTGAATTCATTGAGACTTTCCCTTATGTCATTAAACACAAGAAGGGTAAAGAAAATGTTATTGCTGATGCATTGTCTCGTCGCTATTCTATGCTTTCACAACTTGACTTCAAAATATTTGGTTTGGAGACCATCAAAGATCAATATGTGCATGATGCTGATTTTGAAGATGTATTGCAGAATTTTAAAGAAGGAAGAACATGGAACAAGTTCGTCGTTAATGATGGATTTGTGTTCCGTGCTAACAAGCTATGCATTCCAGCTAGCTCCATTCATCTTTTGTTGTTGCAGGAGGCGCATGGAGGAGGACTAATGGGACACTTTGGCATGATCAAGATGGAGGACGTACTTGCTACACATTTCTTTTGGCCAAAGATGAGACGGGATGTTGAGCGCTTTGTTGCTCGCTGCACTACATGTCAAAAAGCTAAGTCATGACTCAATCCTCATGGTTTATATATGCCTTTTCCTGTACCTAGTGTTCCTTGGGAGGATATACCTATGGACTTTGTTTTAGGTTTACCTCGAACAAAGAAGGGGAGGGATAGCATATTTGTTGTCATGGATAGATTCTTGAAAATGGCACACTTTATACCATGTCATAAAAGTGATGATGCTGTTAATGTTGCTGATTTGTTCTTCCGTGAAATTATTCGCTTGCATTGTGTGCTAAATACTATTGTTTCATATCGTGATACTAAATTTCTTAGCCACTTTTGGAGATGTTTATGGGCTAAATTGGGGACTAAACTACTTTTTTGTACTACTTGTCACCCCCAAACTGATGGTCAAACTGAAGTAGTCAATAGAACATTGTCTACTATGCTTAGGGCTATTTTGAAGAATAATAAGAAAATGTGGGAAGAATGCTTGCCTCATATTGAATTTGCTTATAATCGTTCATTGGATTCTACTACTAAGATGTGCCCTTTTGAAATTGTATATGGTTTCCTACCTCGTGCACCTATTGATTTGTTGCCTCTTCCATCTTCGGAGAAGGTTAATTTTGATGATAAACAACATGCTGAATTGATTTTAAAAATGCATGAGTTAACTAAGGAAAACATTGAGCGTATGAATGTTAAATGTAAACTTGCTGGAGATAAAGGTAGAAGACATGTTGTGTTTGCACCTGGAGATCTTGTTTGGTTACATTTGCGTAAGGATAGATTTCCTGATTTGCGCAAATCAAAGCTAATGCCACATGTTGATGGTCCATTTAAGGTGTTAGAGAAAATAAATGATAATGCATATAAACTTGAGCTGCCTGCAGAATTTTGGGGTTAGTCGCACTTTTAACATTGCAGATTTGAGGCCTTATTTGGGTGAGGAAGATGAGCTTCCGTCGAGGACGACTTCATTTCAAGAAGGGGAGGATGATGAGGACATCAATACCATTGTTACAGCCATAGCCCCTGCTGCTATACATGCTGGACCAATTACTAGAGCTCGTGCATGCCAATTAAATTACCAGGTACTTCTGTTTCTAGGTAATGATTCTAATGTTCATGAGAATATGATGCTGCCTAAATTGGATAAATTTGTTTTGCTTACAAATGAAGGGCCTAGCTTGGAGAAGGATGAACATTGGAGCAAGAAAAAGCATGGAGATGATGGCACGCGCAAGGGGAACAAGAACGGAGTTACAAGTGATGATTTCAGGACGTTGAAGCCACTATAATGAGTGCATGAAGCCTTGGACAAAATATACAAGATGCTACTTCATAACTTTCGTCCAGGGGCTATTCTTGGTGCCGCGTCACCTTATTATTGGGCCAGGCCCATGTATTTTCGAAATTCTTGAGTATAGGCTGTTTTTAGAGTCCGTATGTATGGGGACACAAGAGATAGGGTTGGTTTCGGACCCCTTCCCCAAGGGCCACGAAATTCCCCCTCTTCCTCCATATATACAGCCCTTAGGGCGTCGTTTAGACTTTGGGTTTGTTTAGATTAAAAGTTCGCCATAGCTGCAACTTCGCGTACTTCGTTTGTGTTCAACGACCAGACAAAGGCGTCACAGAACCCGACCTTGATCAATAAAGTTTTCATCTTATATTCGCAATATCCAAATTGCAATCTCAGTTTCTTGCTTGTTCTTCGTTTGCTCGCAGGAAACAGAACCTCGTGGTCAGGTTGATCATGCTCCGGCATGGTCAATAACCTCTCGGAGTTGGTTTAGCGATTGCTAAGGCGCGACGTCCTCGCACGTTCGTAGTCGGATCGTCAAAGCCGACTTCCACCAAAGCGATATCCATCATCTCATCGAAAGATGGGACACCTTTGCCTCTATCACTGGGTATGTCCGGCGTCGCGCGCCCGCTCATGCCAACCTTGCCTCTGGAGTTCACCAGCGCCCTCAAGCCTCCTCCTCTCTTTAGCCATCCCTTGGCATCTGCCGTGCGCCTACAACGACATGCTCTATACTGTCTATAAGCGAGATATAGCAAGCACGCATAATAGGAGGTCTCTACCAACTTCGTCTCTTCTCTTCTGTAAGAGCATCTACAACCGCATGTGACGAATATGACCTCTCAAACGTCCGTAGACGCGCCTGGGCGCGTCCGCGGGCACTGATCGTGCACTCCTCAAATCGCGTTGTCCATAATAGTATATCTCATATCCAACCTCATATATCCATACTAAAGCATGCAACGTCGATCCAACTATGTAGATCAACAACCTAAAGATCATGACCATATGTTCAAAGGACCACCAAAGTTCACATAAATGGAGGACAACTTCAAACTACATCTAAAACTTCAAATTAAATTGAAGAAAGCGGATTTTCACCACTTTCGGGTCGACCCTTTCCCCCTTGGGTCGCCGACGCAGCTATAGCTGTCGGCGGCTGGTGGACGATCGTCCGATTCGTCAGACGAGGAGCCATCGGAGGAGGAGACAATGATGGAGCCCTTGAGGCGCTAGATGGCTTGGTCCAGCAGGAGCTTGAGCTTCGCCAGCTGAGCTGCATCCGTCGCCTTCTCCTTGTCCTCTCACTCGGACTGCTCGATTGTCAGCTGGAGAGCCTTCGTGTTCTTCCGGCGGAGCTGCCGAGCGTCCATCTTTGTCGTCGTAAGCGATCGGCGGTAGACTCATGTGAGGAGTTGCTCCTCCTTGTTCGGCTCTGCCGATAACCCACGGTGGCGGTGGATAGAGCTCTCCGACGTGTCCCTCTCCCTCACCCACTGCTTGTCACGGCAGGTGGCGTGATCCTCCGACTCCGGCGTGCACATCCAAGCCGACAGGGCGGGCACAAGCACCCACTACTTCCTACGTGGGGGAGCAACAGCCCAGCGGGGGTAGGTGATGCGGAGCATCCCGCGACTACTCGCACCGACACTCCTTCACCACCGAGTGGACCAATGACAAGAGCACATGTTCGCGCCATCGAGAACGAGGTTGACTCTCTCCTCTTCGAGTTTCGTTCAAATTCACATGAGAATTTGGTTCTACCTCACAAGGACATGTTATGCATTTTAGGATACCATGGAGATGATCAAGAGAAGGAGAAGACGGAGTCTCGAGCACCCATGGAGCAAGGAAGAGGAGAGAAGGCCGAGGAGAAGAAGAGGCGACAGCCCCTGGACTACCCGGGTGCCCGGCTGCCAAGGCCCCGGGTGCAAGGCCACAACCTGGCCGGCCTGTCAGCTGGGCCTCGCCAGCCCACCCCAGGTGCCCGGCCAACCGGCCCCGGGTGCCCGGCCTGCCCTGGGCCATCTCCAGCGCCACCCCCCAGGTGCCCGGGACTTGGGCCCCCGGGTGCCCTGCCGCCTCGCCCGGCCCTCTCCAGTGCCACCCCGGGTGCTCGGGACTTGGGCCCCTGGGTGCTCGGCCACATGCCAGCCGGCCGCTGAGCCGTCCGGGTGCCCGACCCAAGTTTCCCGGGTGCCCTGCCCCCTTCGCCCAGCTGCATGTTGATGGCCTTTTTGGCCTTGTACCCCTCTCTTCTTGCATTGTATCGTCCCTAGACTATATACGGACACCTCCTAGGTCATTTGGAAGGTTAGCAAAGATTAGACTAAGCATTGTGAGCCTTTGCTCCTTGTATCCACTCCTCTTAGGAGCTCAAGCCCCCACCTAGGGAAGAATCCATTGGATTATCAAGGCCTCCTCTTGGAGAAGATCATCAAGACCTCACATAGTGGGAAGAATTTACCAAGTGCTAATCTCCTTGTATTGATCTTGTAATCTTGTGGATCTCATGTGTGCTACTCTAGTGGATGTGATACTTGGGTTTGTTTGAGAGATTTGTTCTTGGTGTTCTTGGTGTTCTTGAGTGTTTTCCACATTTTCCCCCTCCAAGTGTGAAAAGATCCTTCCTAGGGTTTGACCCTACAACATGTTGGTATCATGAGCAAGGTTTATTCACATCTTGGAGTCCCATCTCCCCATTTGCTAGCTTGATTTTGTTGTTTTTCGTCCAAATCCGAAAATCCCCGCAAAAATAGCCCAAATTTTTTTTCTTGCAATTTGTTGGATCTTGTGAGATTTGGTTGTTTTGGTCCATGGATTTGATGTTTCCCAAGTGGATCTAGCCCCTCCCCAACAATCCCCACCCTTCCCACCACGAAATCCACCGAATTTGGCCATTCCCCAAAGATTTCCGCCCAAATCGGTCACCACCGGGTGCCCGCACCTCGAACCACCGGGCACCCGCACCATGCCCAGCCACCCCTGGGCACCCGCACCTCACACCCCCGGGTGCCCGCACCCCCCCAAATTAGCCCACTACCAACACCATTTTGGCCATAACTTCCACCTCTGAAGCCCGTTTTTCGTGTTCTTTAGCTCGTTTAGAAGCTCTTGACATCCCCCATCCACTCACCCCACTACCACCACCATTAACCCCCATCCAAAAAAATCATCACAAAAACACCAACCTTCCGCATTTGACCGATTTTGTGTTGACATTTGCGTTTCCTAAGGTGTTTCGGCTACTTAGGAGCGTGTGACATCTTCGTCACCATCATCGACTCGGAGTCATCTTCATTGCTAACCGTAAGAACGGACGGTAACCTCGACGACACTTACTCCTTACCTTGATTTTGCATTGATAGCCCGAGCCATTTTGCATCGCTTACCCATTGAGACTAGCAAGTTGAGAATTGCCGGGCCACGCTTTTTGTGCACCGTAGTGATCGTGTTATCATCTTAGTGCCATAAGTCTCTCCCGTGCATATCATACATACTTGCCTCATATCATACTCGGCTCGAGCATCAAGCATAGAAAAAAAATAGAAGAAAAGCTTTTAAGCAAAAGAGGAGAAACAAAGAGCTTGTAAGCAATAGAGTTGAGCCATTTGCATACCTATATCATCTTGGTCATCGCATATATACCATAGTTGGGATTGAAGACGGCACGGTTCTCTCATAGGTAGGTGCACAAGCGTATCTTGCCCATTTGAGCAATCGAGCTAGTGTCTCTCGAGCATTCGCACAAGAAGAGCATTTTCCGTGGTTGCACATTTTGAGCTCACTCCTTGGTTGTGCGGATCCCATCTATCTTCCGTGCGTGTGTACCTAGTGATATTGTTGGGTTTGATCTATTTGCTTTACTTGCATTTTTGTGAACCTTCTCAACCTTATCGATATCTTGATTAACATTTGCTTGAAATTTTTACCACCATCCTAACCGAGCTACTCCATAAGCCTCTTAGTTATAGGTGTGAGAAACAAACCCGGTTCCAATTCTCCTATTGTGGCATTACATTGAGTGACACTTGTTACATCTTCAATCCTCGGAGAAGGTAACTTTGGTATTGTTCTCTCACTTTCCTACTCACTCCACTTGGTTATGATGGATAGGCTAAGCGCGTCGTCGAACCCACTTCTCAAGGAGCAAGGTGATGATTCCGGACATGTCTCCAAGAACCACTTCTTCATCGCGCAATGAGCGCTTCATCTAGAAAACATCGCATTGGGTGAACGATTGGAACAACTCGCCTCCGACCTTCGTCAAAACATCGACGACAAATTCAACACACAAATGGAAGTGCTCCGCAACATGATTGTTCGACACCCATCTTCCTCATCGGATTCTTCAAGACGGCGCCACTCAAGTCACCGTACAAGTCGGCAATCTTCGGACTACTCTTCTTATGATGCAAGTCCACCACGAGATCGCCCTCCTTGACAATATCATCATCAAGCTCACCAAGCTCAAGAAAATCCATTCCATGGCAATGGATTACAAGACCGAGTTTGATGAGGACATCAATACAATTGTTACACCCACAGCCCCTGCTGCTATACATACTGGACCAATTACTAGAGCTCGTGCATGCCAACTAAATTACCAGGTACTTTCGTTTCTTGGTAATGATTCTAATGTTCATGAGAATGTGATGCTTCCTAAATTAGATACATTTGTTTTGCTTACAAATGAAGGGCCTAGCTTGTAGAAGGATGAACATTGGAGCAAGAACAAGCATGGAGATGATGGCATGCGCAAGGGGAACAAGAACGGAGTTACAAGTGATGATTTCAGGACTTTGAAGCCACCATAATGGGTGCATGAAGCCTTGGACGAAATATACAAGATGCCACTTCATAAATTTCGTCCCGAGGCTATTCTAGGTGATGCGTCACCTTATTATTGGGCCAGGCCCATGTAATTTCGAAATACATAAGTATAGGCTACTTTTAGAGTCCGTATGTGTGGGGAAACAAGAGATAGGGTTGATTTCGGACCCCTCCACCAAGGGCCATGAAATCCCCCCCCCTCTTCCTCCATATATACAGCCCTTAGGACATCGTTTAGACTTTGGGATTTGTTTAGTTAAAAGTTAGCCATTGCAACTTCGTGTACTTTGTTTGTGTCCAACGACCAGACCAAGACCGCTTACAGATCCACACCTTTATCAATACTTCATATATACTCGCAATATTCAGATTACTTTTATCATATTCTTGCTTGTTCTTTGATTGCTTGCAGGAATAGATCTTCGTGGTCAGGTTGAGCGATTGCTAAGGCGTGGTCAATAACCTCTCGAAGTTGGTTTAGCGATTGCTAAGGCACAACGTCGTGCACGTTTGTAGTCGGATCGTCAAAGTCGACTCCACCAAGTCGATAGTTATCATCTCATCGAAAGATCAGGACACCCTCGCCTCGATCAAGTGGTATCAGATTTCCAGGTTGCTCGGTGAGATTTTACAGTTTTTCGTAGTTTAGATCAAGTCTGTTCTTCATACCTATAGTCCACGAAAAAGCCAAAAAAATAGGGTTAGTTCATTCCATCTGAAACAATCTGATCCTTTGCATAATCTTTTTTGTATTTGCTTTGTTGAATTTGCGGTTGCATCATCGTGTCAAGTTGCTGGTCTTAGCGTCTACTCCCTTAGAGTTTCGAGTTCTGTTCACAGGTTGTCACGTCGTCGCTGCCATATATCACCATCGCATCATCATCGTCGCTGCTGCCATATACTACCACCACATATTCACCGCCAATCCGAGTCCATATACGCCACCACATATCCGCCGCCATCACGCGAATCCGAGTCCACCTGCAACATATCTCCGCCACCAGTCCGAGTTCCTGCAGTTTCATCTCCGCCCCCAGTCCTATTCCGAGTCTCGTATTTTGTTACTCTGTTTTGGATTTCCAGATCACGCAATACTCCGAGTCGTGACAGAGAAGGACTCCCCAACTTCCGTGCTACCCGCAGTAGAGAAATAGTTCCAAACTCAAAAAAAAAGTGCGGAAAATTCTGGCTAGGCAGTTTTTAGACCATTTGTAGACTTTTTCGAAAAAAATTTGTTGCGGAGCAAAAAAAAAGAGGAAAAAAAGTGCAAAAAAAGGAAAGAAAAGAGAAAATAATTTCAGAGTGTGCTCCTCCCTTGGTTATGTGCCGCGCCGTGATTTTGTTGGTGTTCTAGGCTCGCGTCTCTAGCACAGTCTAGCCTAGGACCAGCACAGTACCGTTGTTGAGCGTTTATTCAACTTTGCATCTCTGAATTGATTATTGCTGACCCTTTTTGCTACCATATTATAATCCTTCCTAGCTCCACATACATCTACGTCGTGCGTTTGACTCTCCCAGGTAATCGCTCTATCCAAGCTTTGAGAGTTTTGACTACAACGGTTGCCGATCACCGCCTGCTGCTGGGTAAGAACTGGTAAGAATTTGAGATTTGCTTGACGGATTTGTGACACCCACCACCACCTCTTGTTATTAGTTTGTAGGAGCATATTCTTGTGTGTTTCTATTGCTTCTAACCATGCCAGGATCACAAGCCGACGAGACTGACTGGGAGAACATGACGAATAAGGATTTGCATGATAAATTTCAGCAAATGATGAGTGGACAGGTGCAAGATGTGCTAAACAGATTTGAAGAGGCCATGGAGAAGATAGATGGCATGGAGAAGACGTTCGAAACAAAGCTCGATAACAAGTTTAATGAATTGCTCGCGCGTCTTCCAGAGGTGCGGCAGGTGCAGCCAGTGGTGGAAGACCTCTCTTCCATCTTCGGAAAATTAACCTATCTTCCATTTTCGCGATGTGGAGGTAGTCGTTGTTGTTGTTGTTGTTGCAGAGGTGCGGCAGGTGCAGCCGGTGGTGGAAGACGCGCAAGCAATTCATTAAACTTGTTATCAAGCTTTGTTTCGAACGTCTTCTCAATGCCATCTATCTTCTCCATGGCCTCTTCAAACCTGTTTAGCACATCTTGCACCTGTCCACCCATCATTTGCTGAAATTTATCATGTAGTTGTTTGTTTGTCAGGTTCTCCCAATCAGTCTCATCGGCTTGTGATCCTACCATGGTTAGCAGCAAATAGAAACAAACAAGAATATGATCCTATAGACTACTAGGAATAAGTGGTGGTGTATCACAAACCCGTCAAGCAAATCTCTAATTCTTACCAGTTCTTACCGAGCAGCAGGAGGTGATCGGCAACCGTTGTAGTCAAAACTCTCAAAGCTTGGATAAAGCGATTACCAGGGAGAGTCAAACGCACGACGTAGATGTATGTGAAGCTGGGAAGGCTTATAATATGGTAGCAAAAAAGGGTCAGCAATAATCAATTCAGAGATGCAAAGTTGAATAAACGCTCAACAACGGTACTGTGCTGGTCCTAGGCTAGACTGTGCTAGAGACGCGAGCCTAGAACACTAACAAAATCACGACGCTGCAAGGAAACAAGGGAGAAGCACACGATGATTTTTTTCACTCTTTTTTTTGCGCTCCTTTTTTTTAGAAAATCACTATAATGGCGAGTGTCTCAAAACTCTTCCCAAGTCAAGATAACAGGATAGGCACGAAATTTTTTCGACCAATTTTTTTTCGACTGCCCAGACCCAAAAAATGGAAACGGGTCAAAAAAACTTTCTATAACGGCAACTGTCTCAATACACTTAGAAACACCTAAAAATAGGATAGCCAGAAAAAAATTTGTCAAGTGTGTTTTTTAGAAAATTTTGGGCCTAAACGGAGGGTGGTTTCCGGACTCTTTTTTTATCGAAACCTACTCAGGCAAGGAAACACGAACCAGAAAATAGATGGATCTTGAAAACAAACCTAATATGCAAGGGACTCGGATTGGTGGTGGATATATGGTGGTGGTATATGGCAGCGGTGGTGGTATATGGCAGCGGTGGTGGTATATGGCAGCAGTGGTGGTAGCGGTGATAGTATACAGATATGGATCGGTGGTGGTATATGGATATGGATTGGTGGTGGTATATGGATACGGATTCGGAGCGGTGGTGGTAGGTGGCAGGGCGATGATGATGGTACGGTGGCGCGGTGACAACTTATGACCAGAACTCGAAACTCTAAAAGACTAGACGCTAAGACCAGCAACTAGACACGATGATGCAACCGCAAATTCAACAAAGCAAAACCCTAAAAAGATTATGCAAAGTCTCAGATTGGTTCGGATATGATGAACTAGCCCTAATTTTTTTTGTGGCTTTTTCGTGGACTGTAGGTATGAAGAACAGACTCGATCTAAACTATGAAAAGCTGTAAAATCTCACCGAGCAACCTGGAAATCTGATACCACTTGATAGGGGTGAAGGTGTCCCGTCTTTCGATGAGATGATGGATTTCGCTTTGGTGGAAGTCGACTTTGATGATCCGACTACGAACGTGCGAGAACGTCGTGCCTTAGCAATTGCTAAACCAACTTCGAGAGGTTATTGACCATGCCGGAGCACGATCAACCTGACCACGAGGGTCTGTTTCCTGCGAGCAAACAAAGAACAAGCAAGAAACTGAGATTGCAATCTAGATATTGCGAATATTAGATGAAAGCTTTATTGATCAAGGTGGGGTTCTGTGACGCCTTTGTCTGGTCGTTGAACACAAACGAAGTACGCGAAGTTGCAGCTATGGCGAACTTTTAATCTAAACAAAACCCAAAGTCTAAACAGTGCCCTAAGGGCTGTATATATGGAGGAAGAGGGGGGAATTTCATGGCCCTTGGTGGAGGGGTCCGAAATCAACCCTATATCTTGTTTCCCCACACATACGGACTCTAAAAATAGCCTATACTTATGTATTTCGAAATTACATGGGCCTGGCCCAACAATAAGGTGACGCAGCACCTAGAATAGCCTCGGGATGAAATTTATGAAGTGGCATCTTGTATATACCGTCCAAGGCTTCATGCACCCATTATGGTGGCTTCAAAGTCCTGAAATCATCACTTGTAACTCCGTTCTTGTTCCCCTTGCGCATGCCATCATCTCCATGCTTGTTCGTGCTCCAATGTCCATCCTTCTCCAAGCTAGGCCCTTCATTTGTAAGCGAAACAAATGTATCCAATTTAGGCAGCATCATATTCTCATGAACATTAGAATCATTACCAAGAAACGAAAGTACCTGATAAATTAATTGGTGTGCGCGAGCTCTAGTAATTGGTCCAGTATATGTAGCAGTAGGGGCTGTGGGTGTAACAATAGTATTGATGTCCTCATCAAAGTCCCTCATGGAGCAGTGGAGCAAGAGCAAATACCTCCACAAGTACCACCTCAAGCCCCTCAAGACGGTGATGCACTTCGGCAAGCACAAGAACAACGTGAAGCACAAGCCCTCGACCGTGAAGCTCAAGCACTTGAAGCACAACAAGCCCTACGCGAGGCCACTAGAGCCGTTGAAGTCTGCAACCGCCAAGTGCAAGAATAAGGGGAAGCTCTTCGACGCGAGATACAAGAAGAAGCCGCCCGACGCGAAGAACAACAAGAAAGGCACAACCAAGCGCACATTCCTCGCCCTCCTCCAAGACAAGAGCGACACCAAGTGGAACAAGTGCTTCAAGACCCTCCTCCACGCCACGAGCGACATCATGAGGAACGAGCATTTGAGGACTTTCCAAGGCAAGAGCGATATCACAACCGCTATCAAGATGAAGAACTCCGCTACGGCAAGCTCAAGTTCACCATGCCAAAGTTCTCCGGAAGCAATGATCCCGAAGAATAACTCTCTTGGGCATTAAGGGTGGACAAGATTTTTCGCTTCCACAACTACAATGAAGAAAAGAAGATAGCAATGGCCTCCCTCGAGTTCCAAGACTACGTCCTCATTTGGTGGGAACTAGTGATCGAGCGATGACATACAAGAGGCGAACCACCAATCACAACTTGGGAAGCCATGAAGGAAGTCATGAGAGCCCGCTTTGTGCCTACTCACTACACTCGAGATCTTTTCAAGAAGTTGCAACTCCTCAAGCAAGGCACCAAGACGGTGGAAGAATACTACCAAGAAATGGAGATTGCCATGATACGCGCCAATGCCAAGGAAGATGACGAGCAAACAATGGCACGCTTCTTGAACGGCCTCAACCACCCAATCAAGCGGATCGCCGACTTCCAACCATACTACAACCTTCTTGAGCTAGTTCATCAAGCGACCAAGGCCAAGCGACAAGTACAAGATGACTTGAAATACGCCAAGTACTCGTCCAGGACCTACAGCTCCTACTCTCAAGCTCCCGCGACTTCGGCACCTCCTACATCAACTCGAGCATCACCAAGTATCAGCAACAAGTCAAGTTCCAAGCAAGTGGCACCTTCCTCAACTCGTCCTCCGGCAAGCACCTACAAATCCAAGACTCCCTCATCTTCGGCGCCTCCCGATGATGCCGTCCAAACAAGTTCAATCAAGTGCTTCACATGTGGCGGCCGAGACCACAAGTCCTTCCAATGCACCAACAAGCGAACGATGATCTTCAACGATGACGGCACATATGACTCAATGAGTGAAGAAGAAATGGAAGACATTGAGCACGTGGCCATGCACCGGCGCGTGAACGAAGATGAAGATGACTAAGTCTTTTGTGACAATGATTCAAGTCCCTCTCTCGTGGTCTTCAAGGTCTTGACGCTCCAACTCCACCAAGAAGAAGACCAACGGTGCCACATCGTCCACACCAAGGCTGGCATCAATGGAAGGTCCGTCAAGGTCATCACCGATGGAGGTAGTTGCCACAATTTGGCAAGTGAGGAACTATGCTCCAAGCTTCAATTGGTCACGAGGAAGCATCCGCACCCTTACAAGGTTCAATGGCTAAGTGACTCCGGCACAATCCGAGTTGAGCATACGGTCCAAGTCTCCTTCAAAATTGGTGCATATGAGGACACTTTGGAGTGTGATGTGGTCCCAATGACCGTTTGCCACCTCCTTCTTGGTCGACCATGGCAATTCGACCGTGGTGTTATCCACAATGGGCGTACCAATCACTATAGCTTCAAGATGAAAGGGAAGGAATATGTGCTACGACCTATGTCTCCTAGTCAAGTGATAGCCGACAAGCAAGCCACCCACCATGGAGAGAAGAGTGAGAAAGTGAGTCACCCAAACATGACTGAGAGCCACAAACCAAACTTGAGCGCCTCTTCGCCTAGAGAGAAAAACCTCATACTATTTGCCACAAAAAGTAAGATGAGAGAAGTGTATGAGAACCCATCGAGTGTGATGCACTTTGTCCTTGTGTGCAAGGATGGAGAACCAAAAACTAACACCGCTCATGAGCTACCTTTCATGTTTCAATCTCTTTTGCAGGAATTTCAAGATGTTTTCCCCGATGAGTTACCTCCGGGTCTCCCTCACCTTCGAGGCATTGAGCATCGAATCGACCTCATCCCCGGCGCTCCTCTTCCAAACAAGGCTCCCTACCGCGTCAACCCCGAAGAGACAAAGGAGATTCAACAGCAAGTACAACAACTCATCGACTACGGTCATGTACGTGAAAGCTTAAGCCCTTGTGGCGTTTCCGTTATACTTGTGCCCAAGCAAGATGGTAGCTTTCGCTTGTGTTCCGATTGTAGACCCATAAATGCTATTACCGTTTGCTATAGGCATCCCATTCCTCACTTAGATGATATGCTTGATGAACTTAGTGGAGCCAACTTTTTCTCAAAAATTGATCTTAAAAGTGGCTATTATCAAATCCGCATACAAGAGGGTGATGAATGGAAAACCGCTTTCAAAACCAAATTTGGCTTATATGAATGGTTAGTCATGCCTATGGGTTTATCGGAGGCTCCCGGTACTTTCGTACGTCTCATGCATCATGTACTTCGCCCTTATATTGGAGTCTTTGTTGTGGTTTACTTCGATGATATTCTTGTGTTTAGCAAAACCATGAAAGAGCATCTTAATCATGTTAGGGATGTTTTGCAAACACTTCGCAAGGAAAGTCTTTATGCCAACATGAAAAAGTGCACATTTGGTGTTGACAAAGTGGTTTTCTTGGGTTTCGTTGTATCTTCCAAGGGTGTCCATGTTGATGAATCTAAAATTGAAGCAATTAAAAATTGGCCCCAACCCACCAATTTGCAACAAGTGCGAAGTTTTCTTGGCCTTGCGGGTTTTTATCGTTGCTTTGTGAAAGATTTTAGCACTATTGCCGCTCCTTTGCATGCTTTGAGCAAGAAGAATGCTCCTTTTGTTTGGGGACCTTTGCAATCAACCGCTTTTGATGAGCTCAAATCTTTGCTTACACATGCTCTGATTCTTGCTTTACCCAACTTTGACAAAAAAAATTGAGGTACATTGCAATGCAAGTGGTACCGGAATTGGTGGAGTTTTGATGCAAGCAAAACGAGCTATTGCTTATTTTAGTGAAAAACTTTCCGGTGCTCAACTTAACTATCCCATCTATGACAAAGAATTGTTTGTCTTAGTGTGTGTGTTACATGTGTGGGAGCATTACTTTAGACCGCATGAGTTTGTCATACATACCGATCATGAAACACTTAAATACCTCAAAGGTCAAACCAAGTTGAATAAATGGCATGCTAAATGGAGTGAATTCATTGAATCTTTTCCCTATGTGATAAAGTACATTAAGGGCAAAGAAAACGTGGTGGCGGATGCCCTTTCCCGCAAATGCATGTTACTTACTCAACTTGAATTGAATGTCATAGGATTCGATCATATCAAAGATTTGTATGAGGGTGATGTGACTTCTGCTACTCCTTATGCTAAGTGTGTGACGCATACTTCTTGGGAACAATATTATATCAAAGATGGTTATCTTATGAGAGCTAACAAACTATGTGTTCCCAAGTCCTCTCTTCGTTTACTCCTTGTGCAAGAGGCTCATGGAGGTGGACTCATGGGACACTTTGGACGCGACAAGACTTTCGCCACGCTCTCCAAGAACTATTATTGGCCAAAGATGTTTCGTGATGTTGCCCGCTTCACCAACCGGTGCTCTACATGTTGCAAAGCTAAGTCACACTCTCAATCCCATGGTTTACATATGCCTTTACCTATTCCACATCAACCTTGGGAAGACATTAGCATGGATTTTGTGCTTGGATTACCTAGAACTCAAAATGGCAAGGATTCGGTTTTTGTTGTTGTGGACCGTTTCTCTAAAATGGCTCATTTTATCCCATGCAATAAGATAGATGATGCTTCACATGTTGCCAATCTCTTTTGCAGGGAAATCTTGCGGTTGCACGGCGTGCCAAAGACAATTGTGTCGGATCGAGACGTCAAGTTCTTAAGCTACTTTTGGAAGACACTATGCGCCAAGCTCGGGATCAAGCTACTATTTTCCACGGCATATCATCCTCAAACCGATGGACAAACGGAAGTCACCAACCAGACGCTTGCGACTCTCCTATGTGTGTTGATCAAGAAGAACATCAAGGAGTGGAAGGAGTGCCAACCCATCGCCGAGTACGCCTACAATCGTGCAAGACACTCTACAACCGGCAAGTCCCCCTTCGAGGTCGTCTACGGTTTCAACCCTTTGTCGCCATTGGACATCCTTCCTCTACCGCTTCAAGAACGAGCAAACATGGACGCAAGTGAAAGAGCCGCCTACCTCAAGAAGATGCATGAAGAAACACGTTCCACGATCGAGCGCCAAGTGCAACGCCTCTCCGCCAAGCTCAACATCAACAAGTCTCCGATGGTGTTCCAACCGGGTGATCAAGTATGGATACATCTCTGCAAAGACCGCTTCCCCAAGGAACGCAAGTCCAAGCTACTACCACGAGCCGACGGACCATTCAAGGTGATCGCACGATACAACGACAACACCTACAAGGTCGACATCCCACGAGACAAGTACAACGTTAGCAACATCTTCACCGTCAAAGACTTGGCCAAGTACCATGGTGATGAAGAGGACGATCCGTGGACGGATCTCTCCCAAGGGGGGAAGATGATGCGGAGCATCCCGCGACTACTCGCACCGACACTCCTTCACCACCGAGTGGACCAATGACAAGAGCATGTGTTCGCTCCATCGAGAACGAGGTTGACTCTCTCCTCTTCGAGTTTCATTCGAATTCACATGAGAATTGGGTTCTACCTCACAAGCACATGTTATGCATTTTAAGATACCAAGGGGATGATCAAGAGAAGGAGATGACGGAGTCTCGAGCACCCACGGAGCAAGGAAGAGGAGAGAAGACCGAGGAGAAGAAGAGGCCGCAGACCCTGGACTCTCCGGGTGCCCGGCTGCCAAGGCCCCGGGTGCCCCGCCACAGCCTGGGCGGTGCCCCAGCCGGCCCCGAGTGCCCGGCCCCAAGGCCCCAGGTACCCGGCCTGTCACCTGGGCCTCGCCAGCCCAACCCGGGTGCCCGGCCAACCGGCCCCGGGTGCCCGGCCTTCCCAGGGCCATCTCCAGCGCCACCCCCCGGGTGCCCGGGACTTGGGCCCCCGGGTGCCCGGCCGCCTCGGCCGGCCCTCTCCAGCGCCACCCCGGGTGCCAGGGACTTGGGCCCCCGTGTGCCCGGCCAGATGCCAGCCGGCCCCTGAGCCATTCGGGTGCCCGGCCCAAGTTGCCCGGGTGCCCGGCCCCCTTTGCCCAGCCGCATGTTGATGGCCTTTTTGGCCTTGTACCCCTCTCTTCTTGCATTGTGTCGCCCCTAGACTATATAAGGACACCTCCTAGGTCATTTGGAAGGTTAGACTAAGCATTGTGAGCCTTTGCTCCTTGTATCCCCTCCTCTTAGGAGCTCAAGCCCCCACCTAGGGAAGAATCCATTGGATTATCAAGGCCTCCTCTTGGAGAAGATCATCAAGACCTCACATAGTGGGAAGAATTTACCAAGTGATACTCTCCTTGTATTGATCTTGTAATCTTGTTGATCTCATGTGTGCTACTCTAGTGGATGTGATACTTGGGTTTGTTTGAGAGATTTGTTCTTGGTGTTCTTGGTGTTCTTGAGTGTTTTCCTCCTTTTCCCCCTCCAAGTGTGAAAAGATCCTTCCTAGGGTTTGACCCTACAACAATAGGGGACAACATGGTGGAGGCGTAGACTGCGCAGCCCACGGGGAACCAAGCGTGGGCTGGGAGGAGCACGCGTCAATGTCCTCGCCGCGTCGGTGGAGGAGAGGCGAGGCGACCGATCCGGAATTGCCACCCTAATACGTGGCCAACGTATCTATAATTTTGCTTGTTTCATGCTGTTATATTATCAATCTTGGATGTTTTATATTCATTTTATAGCAACTTTATATCATTTTTTGGGACTAACCTATTGACATAGTGCCCAATGCTAGTTGCTATTTTTTGCTTGTCAGTACCAAATGGAGTCCAAACACAGTGTCACTTTTTGGAGATTTTTTTGCACCAGAAGACACCTTGGGGGCCAAGAAAGCACCTGGAAGGAGTCCCGTGGGGACCACAATACACCAGGGCGTGCCCAGGAGCCCAAGCGCGCCCTGGTGGGTTGTGGGGCCCATGGGGGTCTCCTGCACCGCCTCTTCGCCCTATAAATTCTCAAATATTTCATAAACCCTAGGGGAGTCGACGAAAAAACAATTCCAGCCGCCGCAAGTTCCAGAACCACAAGATCCAATCTAATAGCATCACGGAGGGGTTCATCATCCTCATTGGTGCCTCTTCGAAGATGCGTGAGTAGTCCACCATAGACCTACGGGTCTGTAGGCAGTAGCTAGATGGCTTATTCTCTCTATTTGATTCTCAATACAATGGTCTCTTGGAGATCTATATGACGTAATGACTTTTTGCGGTGTGTTTGTTGGGATCCGATGAAGTTCGAGTTTTTGACCAGATTTTTATCCATGAAAGTTATTTGAGTCTTCTTTGATCTCTTATATGCATGATTATTTATAGCCCCGTATTTGATTCTTTGGTTTAGTTAGACCAACTAGATTGATTTTTCTTGCAACGGGAAGAGGTGCTTTGTGATGGGTTCGATCTTGCGGTGTCCTCTCCCAGTGACAGAAGGGGAAGAGACGCATGCATGTATTGTTGCTATTAAGGATAACAAGATGGGGGCTATTCCTACATGAATAGATATTGTCTAAATCACGTCATCATTCTTATTGCATTACTCTGTTTCTCCATGAACTTAATACACTAGACGCATGCTGGATAGCGGTCGATGCGTGGAGTAATAGTAGTAGATGCAGAATCATTTTGGTCTACTAATCTTGGACGTGATGCCTATATATTAATCATGGCCTAGATATCGTCATAATTATTTGTTCTTCTATCAATTGCCCAACAGTAATTTGTTTACCCACCGTGTGCTATTTTCTCGAGAGAAGCCACTACTGAAATCTACGACCCTCGGGTCTATCATTTATCATATTTGCTTTGTGATATTTTTTTGCCTCTTTTATTTCCAGATCTATTATTCAAAAAACCCAAAAATACCTTGATGCAATTTTTCGTTACTTATTTTATTTTGTGTTTTAGCGAGATCTATTTATCCAAAATCATACAAACCAATCTATCTTTTTCTCGACGAGGGACTGAAAACCCCTCTTACGCGTCGGGTTGCAAGTATTTGTTCTTTGTGTGCAGGTACTGTTTATATAGTGTTGCTTGGTTCTCTTACTAGATTGATACCTTGGTTTCACAACTGAGGGAAATACTTACCATCGCTGTGCTGCATCATCCCTTCCTCTTGGGGGAAATACCGACGCAGTCTAGCCATGTCACACCCGTGTCCACCTTGAACCTCTCGAGGGCAATGTGGAGGGCCATCTCCTCGTCGATGTCGAGGTTAGAGTCAGAGCGGCTGCCAAAGCTCGACATGGTCGTTGGAGTTGACATACTGGAGCGAATCGGAGAAATCGGAGGAGGAGAAGAAGAGACGAAGTGAGGTGGGGTTTTCGAATTGGAGATATTTGTGGCAGTGAAGTGGGGTCGGGGTGGGTAGAGCTGACGTGTCGGACGCGCCCAAGCATGCCCTGGTAGCCCCATACCCGCCCTATATTTGGGCTGAATATGAGGGACACCAGACAGTCCGGGCTTTTGAGGCCCGTTTGAGACGTTCGGCTGGGTCAGATTTTCGTGGCCGGTGAGTGATCAGGCGGGCCGTTTGAGCGTTTGTGTGCTGTTTCGGGGTGCCCGGCTGATGCTCTAAATTGCTGGGAAACAACAACCGAAGCGCGGTGTAAACTCCACAATGGACAAATGCCTAGTTCCGTAGCGCAGCCCACCACGTAGAAGGCCTTGGTTTTGTACATCATCGCTTCATTTGAACTAAATTGCAGGAAACCGCCACTTTGAAGTCTAGGTTTGCAGAAAACATCACTCTACATTTCTTCTGCAAAAAACCACCATGTCTTGTGTAATCATTTTGCAAAAACCACTGATCGACGTATCTGGTTTTGTTAAGTGAGATTATGACAGATGGGGCCAAGCCAATTTCTTTAGAGGATAAAAATGATGAAGATCGTAAAATGATTGGTGTTTCTTCTATTGATTCTTTGTTTAGTAATATTGAAATTGATGATAAAGGGACAGAAGAAGAGTCAACTTTAGCTAGAAGGCATCCCGATGATTAGGAGGGTGAAAATCTTGATGAAAAAATTGCTGAAAGTGAGTTTGGAGAGGTCTAAACTTTAACTAGTGATGTGCCTACTCTTTTGGATTACAAAGACATTAATTATGATAGTTGCTATTTGATTGAATGTATTTCTTTGTTGCAATTCATGATAAATTAACCCCATGTGATGCGGAGCATCCCTTGACCATCCCCATGGATGTCACATCGCCACCGCAAGCATGGAGAGGACCTACAACGAGAGCTCATGCACGCGACGTCGAAACCGAGGTGAACTCTTTCCTCTTTGAGTTTCATTCGGATTCACATGAGAGTCGGGTTCTACCTCAAATGGATACATTGTGCATTCTTAGGTACCAAGGACATGATCATGAAGATGCTAGGAGGGAGCCACAAGCAACCAAGAAGAAGGAGAAGGAAGGAGAGCAGCCAAAGCGTGAAGACACAGAGGCGCTGGACCCCCCGGGTGGCCGGCCCTACATGCCCCGGGTGTCCGGGCCTTTGGCCACTGCCTGGGTGGCGCCCCTGAGCGCCCCGGGTGCCCGGCCAACTGGCCCCGGGTGCCCGGCCCTCGCTGGGAGCTGCCTCCACCACCCCGGGTGCCCGGGCCACCAACCCCTGGGTGCACGGGCCCTCCTCCAGCCGGCCCCTGCCTGGCCTGGGTGCCCGGCCTCATGGCCCCGGGTGCCTGGCCTGGCGCCCAGTCCGGCCCAGCTCGCCCCGGGTGCCCGGGCTCTCACCCCCCGGGTGCCCGGCCTGCTCCCTCCAGCCACCTGGAGCCACCCCGGGTGCCCGAGCATGGAGCCCCCGGGTGCCCGGTCCACCTGCTGCCCCGGCCATTGACCGGTCCGGGTGCCCGACCCCCTTTGTCCCAGGTGCCCGGACTCCTCCGAGGGGGTGTGTGTTTTCATGGTCATTTTGGACCTTTGTATCCCCCTCTCCCTCTATTTCGTCCCTAGACTATAAGAAACTCCCACCTAGCTCATTTAGAGGACAGCAAAGTATTTGATAGACATTTGTGAGCTTTGCTCCATGGATCCACTCCACTAGGAGATCAAGACCTCCTCTTGGAGTGACCAAACATCAAGACCTCCTCCTTGGGAAGGATCCCCATCATAAGATCATCAAGCCCTCATCTCCTTCATAGGATTTGGGATGAACTCTACCATGTATCTTATTTCCCTTTGATTGTTCATGTACCTTGTGGATCTTGTGTGATTGTTGGTCTAGTGGATGTGTGATTTGGACTTGTTGTTTAGTGTTCCTCTTGTTTTCCCTCTTGTGTTCATCTTGTTCTTGGGGATTCCCCCTCCAATTCGTGAAAGATCTTCACTTAGGGTTCCACCCTACAACATCTAGGAGATCAAGACCTCCTCTTGGAGTGACCAAACATGAAGACCTCCTCCTTGGGGAAGGATCCCCATCATAGGATCATCAAGCCCTCATCTCCTTAGGATTTGGGATGAACTCTACCATGTATCTTATTTCCCTTTGATTGTTCATGTACCTTGTGGATCTTGTGTGATTGTTGGTCTAGTGGATGTGTGATTTGGACTTGTTCTTGAGTGTTCCTCTTGTTTTCCCTCTTGTGTTCATCTTGTTCTTGGGGATTCCCCCTCCAATTCGTGAAAGATCTTCACTTAGGGTTCCACCCTACAACATCTTGGTATCATGAGCCATGGTTTCTCACGAAATTGGAGCCCCCCTCTTTGTTTTCTAGCCTAATTTTGTGTGTTCTTCCCCGATTTCGAAAATTCCCCACCAAAAATAGCCCCAATTTTTTTTGTGATTTGTTAGTTCGATGAGGTTTTGTTGGATTTGATCCATGGAGTTGCTTGGTTTCAAGTGGATGTAGCTTTTCTCCCATCCATCTCCACCTTTCCCCCCACGAAATCCACCAATTTCTCCCATTTTCCCATGAATTTCCGCCCAAATCCGTCAACCCCGGGCACCCGGACCTCAAACCCCGGGCACCCGGACCCCCCCCCCCCCCCCGCACGTGCAACCTCGCTGACCCCCCGGGTGCCCGCACTCCAAGCCCCGGGCACCCGCACCACCGAGCTGTTTGCCCCTGTCCACCCCGGGCACCCGCACCTCCCCCCCTCCCGAGTACCCGCACCCCCCCCCCCCGAATCAGCCCAACCCCATCACCGTTTCGGCAATAACTTTCACCTCCGGAGTATGATTTTGACGTTCTTTAGCTCGTTGAGTAGCTATTGACATCCCCCATCCATCTAGATAGGTTCCAACACCATTTGACTCCATCAAATTTTTTGGCATTTTGGCATCTGTGCATAGGCCATCCACCATATCATTCGCAAAACCACCATCGCTTTCTGCAACCTAACCCATTTTTGATCCATATAGCATTTGTGGTTGCTTGAGTGGTGACTTGAGTCTCCTAAGGTGTTTCGGATACTTAGGGACGGTTGGTTCGTCATCAACAACCACCACCACTTCTGCATTGCTAACTCCGGAACCACCAACGCATTCCGCTACCACCATTTGACATTTTCCTTGAGATTTTGAGTTCGCGGTTTTTTACCGTTTCCTAAGGTGTTTCGGCTACTTAGGGACGGGTCTACATCATCTTGGTATCTACATCAAGAATACCGCCACTCATCATCGCTACGAGGTCGTCATCGACATCGACCACTTCACCAATTTGACAACCAAACCGTAAGCAAGAACGGTACCCTCTATATCATCTTGGTATTGTGGTATCCTATCTTTGTACATTCTTGCCATTACATTGTTAACCCCTTAGCCCATTTTGCGTCACTTGCCTAGCGAGACTAGCCATTTGAGTATTGCCGGCAACGTTACTTGTGCACATTAGTGATCCATACCTTCCATTGCATACATACCATATCATATTGGTATCATCTTGGTATCATCATATCATCCCTTGTGTCACAAGACCGTTCCCTCATATACACAATTGCTATCTTGGTTTTTGCATTTTGCATAAGTGGCCATATCAAAAAAAAAGAGAAAGAGAATAAGCTTTTAAACAAAAAGAGAGCAAAGAGCTCGTGAGCAAGAGCCTTAGCATCGTACCACATTGCACATAAGATTGTCATATCCGATCATCTTGGATCATCTTGAGAAGAACATCGGGAACATCATACACATAGCATACTTGGCATAGAAAGCTCATACATCTTGCATCTTATAGGTTGTGCACAAGTGTCGTATCCGCCTATTGAGCAATCGTGCTAGCGTCTCTCTTGAGTTGTGCAACAGGAGCGTTTTCCGTGGATTCCACATTTTGTGCTAATTTCTTGGTTGCACGACCCCATTTATCTCCGTGTGTGTGTTTCCGTGTTCCACATATTGCTATTGGTCTACTTGTTTCACTTGCGAATTTGTGAATCTTTTCCAACATTATTAACTCTTGCTAACATTTGCATCAAATTTTTGTGCAACTATCCTCACCGAGCTCCCCTATAAGCTTTACTTGATAGGTGTGAGTGAACAAGTCCGGTACCAATTCCACTACTCTTTCATCTCACATTGAGTGAAACGGGATACATCCTCAACTTTGGGAAAAGGTAACTTGGTATTGTTTATCTCATTTCCTACTCACCTCTACTCAAGTCTTGTGATGGATAGGCAAGGCATTTCATCTCTGGTCTTCCACGACAACAACGGCATGAACAACTACATCACCAAAATGCCCATCTTCGGACTACAACGAGCAATGCGAGGCATTGTGCGACTCACCGCCGACATTCATCAACTTGAAGCACGGACAAGAGACTACCTCGACACCAAGTTGGCCGAACAATGGGATCAAGTACGTGACATGTTGGCTAACTACAAGTCTTCTTCCCCTTCATCATCTTCCAGGCGGCGATGCTCAAGTGGCCAATCTTCGGAACGTCATCGAGCTCAATCACTACAACACCATCAAGATGAAGATGCTCGCGATGAGTCCACCTACAAGTCCCAAAAAGCTCTACATGGGGCTACGACCAAACTTCATGAGCACAAGAGAACACCGCGAGACAAGCACCACCAAGACGGAGCTATAACTACTACCACCACTTCGGCATCTTCGCCAAGTGTTCTCAAGGCATCTTTGCATTTGAATGTTGTGCCATCTTCGGCCTTCATCCACGACGAGAGAGATGATGTGCCATCTTCGACCTTCACCCACGACGACGACTACGAGATGGTTGAGCATGGGATCTTCCCTTCGACCACGGCGACGTATGATGACTTGAGTGACCTTTGCCACCATATTGAGAGTGAGAGTGACTTCACCACTAGCCCCATATATGATGAGCTGCCACAATTCCCATGTGAGGAGAGCCACCACCACCACCACTTGAGTGATTTGAGTGACTCCACCATATGTGACATTGAGTGCACCTACCTTGAGGGAGGGAGTGCGCCACCACCACATAGAGAGAGTGAGGAAGTTGATAGGGCATGTGAGGCCATTTGCATTGCTAACAACTTGACCTCTACCTCTATCGTGTCTTCTCATTTGGTGCTAGGTCCCATATATGATGATGCGCCGATCCGCGACGACTTCGTCCTTCCTATGGACAAGACGATGGCCATGGTGGACTATGATGCACCCCCCACGTGGTTCCATCACAATGATGACGTTGACCATGCTTTGGTCTTTCCCACCTCACCTGCACCACTTGAGTGGAACGAGAAAGGTAACATAGGTGAAGGTGATGCTCTTGTCCCACTAGTGGACATTCTTGACAATGATTGCTTGCATGATGTTGATCCATCAATTACCATGCTTCATGCTAGTGTGACTTCCCCATGTGATGATTTGCCCATTTATGATGAGTATGATGATTCTCATGTGGAGTCTAGTAGTTGTGATGCCATGTTACATAGGATTTCTTGTGACAATTCTCTAGGTCACATCATGTTTGATAATCCGCTTGACTTGTCATATGCTATGCATGAGATCAATCATATGTATTATTTGCAATCTCTTCATAGTAACTATGCTTATGCCATTAACATAAACCCAATTTGCACATATGGCATAGATGAAAAGCCCATGGTTATTGGCATTTGTTTTTCTTGTGATGATATTGATATGCTTCATTTGCATCATTTATCTCATATGCCATGCCATGACCACCTAGCTTCGGATATGCATTGTTTTGGATGTTGTCCATTTTCTCCACATGATGTTTCCGCTATTGCTCATGAGGAGACCCCCATAGTTTCCTCATACATTTTAGGAGATTTTGATCAATCCCATCCTTTGCATGATCCCAATACTTGTGTGCATAATATGCTTGCCATGAATAAACTTGCTATTGATGTGCCATATACTTCTATGCTAAATTTGCATCCCCATCGTGTCATACACAATAACTATTCTTTCATGATGGATGACATGTTCTTATACCATGCATCAAATTTCTTTGAGCGATGCTTATCTTGTGCTAACTCACATGTGCACATACACATCATGAGGGATGATGTGTACATTTACCATGCGCACAATTTCTTTGGTTTGTGTTTCTTTTGTATGGGTACCCATGAATACTTGTCAACCTCACAATCCCATGAGTTAACAAAACGAGCTCTAGAGAACAACGATGACTTGGGATCACATGGATTGTCTTTCCCACCGCTCTCTTCGTGCAAGGACTTCGCGCATTTCTTCTACGTGGCTCTCACATGGTTATGGGTTCTCGTCCATTACATCTTATATGCCCATCTTGCCATGTTCACTTTGCATGA
The DNA here is from genome assembly GCF_018294505.1 of Triticum aestivum. NCBI lineage: Eukaryota > Viridiplantae > Streptophyta > Magnoliopsida > Poales > Poaceae > Triticum > Triticum aestivum. The sequence goes on from NC_057810.1 coordinate 337,402,975, forward strand.
TATACTCATTCCTATGCCTTTGCCATGCATTTGTGACCCATGCTTTGCATTACACATGATGATTGATTCTACTACTTGTATGTGTATTTGCAAGCTTGGTGGAGATATTGCTTGTTATTGCCATGTTTGCTATGTGCTCCATGCCTACGATGATAATATAATCTTGCTTTGTGTTCGTGCTCGCGATATGTCGTGTGCATTGCCTATATCTCTTATTTACTCACATGACATGATTGCCATGATTTCCTCTAGTGTGTTGCATCTTCGCTCCACTAGTTTACACGACTTCATTTCTATGCTTTCTCATGTTGCATCCAATTCTTGGATTACTTGCTCCTATCACATGTTTGGTTGCAACCATGTCATTCCTTCACATATGCCATGTCCCATTGATTGCTACATGCTTGCCTTGATTGCCTCACACATGATGAAAAATTGCTCTTTCTATTGTGTTGAGTGCCACTCGTTTTTCACTACACCATATGCACATTATGCTTGGATTGTCTTGCACTTGCATGTGTTTAGTCATATCATCTTCTTGGGTGTTGTGATTGACTCTTATGCCTACCATAGACCGTTCATTGAGAGTCTTATGCATGCTTGCTATATCCTTGAGATAGATGCTTATTCTCTTGACACACATATTGGCATCCCTACCTCTTATTTGCATGCTTGTTTCCATGATGTCTTTGCTTGTGCTTAATTTATATGCATAAATGACAGGAAACACTTCTTTGTCAAACCATATGCAATGCTTGATGACAACACTTGTTGGGTGAATCACCTCTTGAATGCTTGGTTTTGCTTTAATGCCAACCACATTTGTTTTCCAAGTGCTTGTTATCTTTGCTCCTTTTGAAGGAATCATAAGACGGTGCGACATTGGAGAGTGACCATTTCGAGCTTCAACATGACAAGTGCTTGGTGGTTGTCCACTTCTACACGGCAATGCCTTCTCTTCCCCATGGTGATGAAGATCAGGATCCGTGGACGGATCTCTCCCAAGGGGGGGGGATATGATGCGAAGCATCCCTCGACCATCCCCATGGATGTCACACCGCCGCCGCAAGCATGGAGAGGACCTACGACGAGAGCTCACGCACGCGACGTCAAAACCAAGGTGAACTCTTTCCTCTTTGAGTTTCATTCGAATTCACATGAGAGTCGGGTTCTACCTCAAACGGATACATTGTGCATTCTTAGGTGCCAAGGACATGATCTTGAAGAAGCTAGGAGGGAGCCACAAGCAACCGAGAAGAAGGAGAAGGAAGGAGAGCTGCCAATGCGCGAAGACACGGAGGCGCTGGACCCCCCGGGTGCCCGGCCAATTGGCCCCGGGTGCCCGGCCCTCACTGGGAGCTGCCTCCGCCACCCCGGGTGCCCGGGACACCACCCCTCGGGTACATGGGCCCTCCTCCAGCCGGCCCCCTACCTGGCCCGGGTGGCCGACCTCATGGCCCCGGGTGCCCGGCCTGCCGCCCAGTACGGCCCAGCTCGCCCCGGGTGCCCGGCCTGCTCCCTCCAGCCGCCTGGAGCCGCCCTGGGTGCCCAGTCATGGAGCCCCCGGGTGCCCGGTCCACCTGCTGCCCCGGCCACTGACCGGTCCGGGTGCCCGGCCCCCTTTGTCCCGGGTGCCCGGACTCCTCCGAGAGTGTGTGCGTTTTCAGGGTCATTTTGGACCTTTGTATCCCCCTCTCCCTCTATTTCGTCCCTAGACTATAAGTACCTCCCACCTAGATCATTTAGAGGACAGCAAAGTATTTGATAGACATTTTTGAGCTTTGCTCCATGGATCCACTCCACTAGGAGATCAAGACCTCCTCTTGGAGTGACCAAACATCGAGACCTCCTCCTTGGGGAAGGATCCCCATCATAGGATTATCAAGCCCTCATCTCCTTCATAGGATTTGGGATGAACTCTACCATGTATCTTATTTCCCTTTGATTGTTCATGTACCTTGTGGATCTTGTGTGATTGTTGGTCTAGTGGATGTGTGATTTGGACTTGTTGTTTAGTGTTCCTCTTGTTTTCCCTCTTGTGTTCATCTTGTTCTTGGGGATTCCCCCTCCAATTCGTGAAAGATCTTCACTTAGGGTTCCACCCTACAACATCTAGGAGATCAAGACCTCCTCTTGGAGTGACCAAACATGAAGACCTCCTCCTTGGGGAAGGATCCCCATCATAGGATCATCAAGCCCTCATCTCCTTAGGATTTGGGATGAACTCTACCATGTATCTTATTTCCCTTTGATTGTTCATGTACCTTGTGGATCTTGTGTGATTGTTGGTCTAGTGGATGTGTGATTTGGACTTGTTCTTGAGTGTTCCTCTTGTTTTCCCTCTTGTGTTCATCTTGTTCTTGGGGATTCCCCCTCCAATTCGTGAAAGATCTTCACTTAGGGTTCCACCCTACAACATCTTGGTATCATGAGCCATGGTTTCTCACGAAATTGGAGCCCCCTCTTTGTTTTCTAGCCTAATTTTGTGTGTTCTTCCCCGATTTCGAAAATTCCCCACCAAAAATAGCCCCAATTTTTTTTGTGATTTGTTAGTTCGATGAGGTTTTGTTGGATTTGATCCATGGAGTTGCTTAGTTCGATGAGGTTTTGTTGGATTTTTACGCACTATAGGTGTCGTGATTGATATGAAAGAAGGGAATATTACATTTCAGTTTCCACTAAGAAAGGGTATGGAACACTTCCCTAGAATAAGAATTAAGCCACCATATGAATCAATCATGAGGGCATCCTATGGGGCGAATACCAAAGATGAGAGTACGTGAATCTATGCTTTATGCCTTGCTAGGGGCGCAACAATAGCGCTTGTTGGGAAACAATCCAATGAATAATTTTTTTTGCCTTTTACTTTCTGTTCTTGAGTGTTTGCACAATTATGCTACTGTTATGATTGTGTTTTTATGTTTTAATTAGTGTTTGTGCCAAGTAAAGCCTTTGGGATCATGTTGGGTGATAGTTGATTTGATCTTGAAAAACAGAAACTTCTGCGTCCAGTAACATAATTGTTTAGATTTACACAAGCGATGAAAAATTCTGATTTTTTAATGTAAGACTGATATACGAATATCCAACGTTGTCCTAATTGATCAGAATTTTTGGAGTTACAGAAGTATGGACAAAATCCATATTACAACAGACTATTCTATTTTTTACAGATTCTGTTTTCATTGCATTGTGTACTTATTTTGATGAATCTATGGATTGTATTGGAGGGTATAAGCCATGGAAAAGTTAGAATACAGTAGATATAATGCAAGAATAAAATATGAATGGGTTTGTAACAGTACTTAGAGTGGCGATTTGCTTGTTTATACTAACGGATCTCAGGAAGGTTTTGTTAAGTTTTGCGTGATTAAAGTTTTCAAGTTTTGGGTGAGATCACGATGGATGAAGGAATAAGGAGTGAAAAGAGCCTAAGCTTGGGGATGCCCATGGCACCCCAAGTTAATATTCAAGGAGAACTGATGCGGAGCATCCCACGTTCATCCCCATGTACACTCCGACTATTCTCCAAACCTCAATAGGACATATGCTGAGACCTTGAACATACGCCATTCGACACAAGGTGAACTCGCTCCTCTCCGAACCTTCACTTTCTACATGTGAGACATGGCTACTACCTCCAACGTGTGTCTTACGCATGATCAGGTACTTAGAGGAAAGCCACGGAGCCACCACTCCAACAGACGAGCTAGCGAGGACGCCAAGTACAAGGACCAAGAGAAGAAGCTGCTCGAATTCTTCAGCCACCGGACAACACCGGACGTCCGACGCCTGGGCAGTCAGCCAGCCAGAAGGGCCAGCCGATGGAAGCTATAGTGGCCGGACGACCGGCAAGTACCGGACGTCCGACACCCCCAAGCCCCGGACGACCGTGCACCATCGGACGACCGACACCATCACACCCGAGCCAAATTAGCGGAAGTCCGGAGACTACCGGACGTCCGGACGGACACGAGCCACCGGACGACCAGAACCCACCAGACGTCTGACGCCTGTCTGTGCACAGTGTATCGGGCCCGAGGCCCATGTACCCCTCTCCCACTTACCCCTTCGTGGACCTAGACTATATATACTCCTCCACCTCCACCTAGTTAAGGTTAGCAAAGGATTTGCTCATTTGAGATAGAGCTTTGCTCATCCATACGGATCTCCTCCTCGTGAGAGACCGCGGCCTCTTCGGAGAAGATCCACCATAGATTCAAGACTCCTTTACGAGAAGATCCCTCGTGGATTCAAGACCTCCTCTCGGAGATGAGCTACCGCCACTTGTATCGTCCTTTGTTGGATTTGGATCGCGAATCTCTTTGTGTTCCTTGGATCTAGCACATGTGTGATCATATTCGTGTTGGTTGAGTGTTTGTCTCATTTTCCCCCGTGATTTCCCTCGTGTTCTTCCGCGCGTTCTTTGTGTTCCCCGTAGGATCCTCTCCAAAAGTGAAAGATCAGCCCCTAGGGTTCCTCCCTACATCATCTTGGTATCATGAGCCACGTTGATCACGTTTTTGGAGCCCCTACCCCTCTTTTTCTAGCTTGATTTTGTTGATTTCGTCCCAAATCCGAAAATCCCCACAATAAATAGCCCCCAATTTTTTTTGTGATTTGTTGGTTTGAGGAAGCTTTGTTGATTTTGATCCATGGATTTGCTTGGTTTCGACTGGATCTAGCATCTTCCCATGTTTACACATCTTTCCTCCATGAAATCTCATCAATTTTGACCCCAAAATCTCCATTTTCCGCTCAAAATCGCGCCCCGGATCTCGGATCTCGCGTTGACCCGACCCACCGGACGACCGGCGTTTTACGAACGTCCGGAGCCCTAGGAACGACCGGACGTCCGACCTTTTTCCTGGACGACCGGAACCCCTAACTCAAACCGAATTTACGGATTTCCGACCCGACCGGACGTCCGGCGACCGGACATTCGTCCATTTACGGATGTCCGTAACCTATAGATATTGACTTCGGCTGATTCTTGTTTCGGCCATAACTGATTCATCCAAACTCCGATTTTGACGTTCTTTAGATTGTTTTGAAGCTATTGACATCCCCCATCCCACAAAAATACCACCAACATCATTTGACTCCATAAAATTTTGTGAATTTTGGCATCTTTGCCTAGGCTCTCCACCATATCATCCGCATAGCCACCACCGACTTCCGCAACCTAACCCATTTTGTTCCCCATAGTATTAGTGGTTGCTTGAGTAGTGATTCGAGTCTCCTAAGGTGTTTCGGCTACTTAGGGACGGTTGCTTCTTCATCAACCACCACCACCACTTCCGCATAGGCATGCCCACCATACACTTCCACCACCCCCAACTTAACCCAATAGTTGTTTGAGTTTGTTTGAGTTGTGGCTTGTGTCTCCTAAGGTGTTTCGGCTACTTTGGGACTGTCGTGGTTCTAAGTCTGACAGTAGAAATGGGGGTAGGTATGGAGAGGCAAGATCTCAGCTATGGCGAAGATGTACACACGAGTTTTACAAGTTCAGGCCCTTCTCGGAGGAAGTAACAGCCCTACGTCTCGGTGCCTGGAGGCTGTCGATTGGATTATGCGTGTGGTATTACAGGGGGTGCCAACCCTTGTCCTAGAGGAGGGGGGTGGCTTATATAGAGTGCGCCAGGATCCCAGCCATCCTCCATTACAAGGGGCTTAATGTACATAAAGTAAGGGCGTTACTGGTAACGGTAGTCTTAAATATTCTTAATGCTCATGAAGACCAAGGAATGAATGCCCAGCCGTTGTGTGTTCTTTCGACTCCTGGTCATCGATATAGTCGAGTGACCCCCCATATGGTCGAGTGACGGTGGGGGATGATGGTCGAGTGATTAGGTTGTCGAGTGGATCCTTGGTCTTTTTATCTTCTGGGGTAGTGACCCTGGGTAGGACATGTAGGTCAGGCCTATGACCCTACCCTAGGTCTGTATCCTCATCAGTATCCCCCGAATGGATTAAGGTGCGAGTAAAAACTAGACTGAAATTGAACCTGTTCCGAGCTTTGGGACCTCGCGAGTGCTTTCTGCAAGTCTGAGCGCGTGCGTCGGTATTTCGGTGTCGACTCAGTCACCTTGATCCATTCAATGGACTGTCAAGTGAACTGGTGATCTTATGTGCCGAGTGCTGTGTTGGAGCGCGGGATCTTGGGCGCGATTGTCTGGAGTGTATCCCGGATTTCGCGGGATACAGAATTTCAGGGAAGCGCGTCGGACGAGGAGTGCTGAAGTGGGCGGAGCGGATAAACAATGATTCCTCGATTCCCGTGCCGCCTTTTTCGCCACGTACACTGCGTGCGACTGTTGTGGGATTTGACGGGATCGCCTGGTCCCACGCATCAGTCACTCGGAAACAATCCCTTATAAGGTGACCGGACCGAGGTGTCCGTACTGTGCACATCTTCTCGTCCTTCTTCTCTCTCCGCTTCTCCGCCGTGCCCTACTCTTCCACTCTGATGCCGCTACCCCGTCGCCATGGTGAAGGACAAGACGGCGGCGCTGGAACGCGCAAAGAAGACGAAGGAGGTGGCAAAGGGTAAGAAGCAGCAACGCGGGTCGTCATCGCGCGCGGTGCTGCTGTCGGGCTGGATCCAGGGCGATTGGATCCGGTCTTCCATTTGGCAGGCGGATCTGGAAGCTGGCGGAGTCGGGGCTAATCGCCAAGGGAGCGGCGAGGCTGGAGGGGGAGATGAGTCCCCAGCCTTGACCGGGTGAGTGCGTTCTGCTCGCCACCCACGTCGACCGTGGTTTTTCGCTTCCTCCGCATCCTTTTTTCCGGGGGTTCCTGAACTTTTTCGGTGCTCAACTCCACCATTTCTCCCCCAACACCATCACGGCCCCTAGGGTTCCGTCCTACATCATCTTGGTATCATGAGCCACATTGATCACGTTTTTGGAGCCCCTAGCCCTTTTTTCTAGCTTAATTTTGTTGATTTTGTCCTAAATCCGAAAATCCCCACCAAAAATAGCCCCCAATTTTTTTTTGTTATTTGTTGGTTTGATGATGTTTTGTTGAATTTGATCCATGGATTTGCTTGGTTTCAAGTGGATCTAGCATCTCCCCAAGTTTCCCCACCTTCCATCCACGAAATACATCCAATTTTGCCCCCGAAATCATCAATTTCCGCCCAAAATCGAGTTCCTTGAGTTCATTCTCGGATTTGGAGCCCGGACATCCGGCCCGACCACCGGACATCCGGCCAGCCCGTACATCCGCCCATTAGCCCGGACATCCAGCTCCTGGAGCGCATTTTCGCGCAAGTTTCTGGACATCAGGTCCCGGACATCCGGCCAAATCCCCGGATGTCCGCCCCGTGTCATTTCAGCTTTTCACGTTTCACCGTTTCAGCCATAACTAATTCATCCGGAGTCCGATTTTGATGTTCTTTAGCTCGTTTTGAAGCTATTGACATCCCCCATTCCACAAAAATACCACCAACACCATTTGCCTCCATCAAATTTTACAAAATTTGGCAAGTTTGCCTAGGCCCTCCACAATATCATCCGCATAGCCACCACCGACTTCCGCAACCTAACCCGTTTTATTCCATATAGCATTAGTGGTTGTTTGAGTAGTGATTCGAGTCTCCTAAGGTGTTTTGGCTACTTAGGGACAGTTGCTTCTTCATCAACCACCACCACCAATTCCACATAACCTTGCCCACCAAACACTTCCGACAACCCAACTTAACCCAATTGTTGTTTGAGCTTTTTTGAGTTGTGGCTTGTGTCTCCTAAGGTGTTTAGGCTACTTAGGGACGGCAACTTCAACTTTGACACGTGTATAGCCCGTCATCCCACCTCCACATTGCCAAGTGCACACCACCTCCGCTCTCCGCTACCACCATTTTGACATTTGACGTGTGAGATTTTGAGTTCGCGGTTTTTCGGTTTTCTAAGGTGTTTCGGCTACTTAGGGACGAGTCTCCGTCATCTTGGTTTCTACATCAAGAACACCGCCACTCATCATCGCCAAGGACGGTAACCTCCATATCATCTTGGTATCGTGGTATCCCTCCATTGTATATTCCCATTGCCATTGCATTGTTAACCCCTAGCCCATTTTGCGTCACTTGCCTATCGAGACTAGCCATTTGAGTATTGCCGGCAATGTTACTTGTGCACATTAGTGATCATACTTCCCATAGCATACATACCATATCATCGTGGTGCATATATTGCTATCATATCTTGTGTCACAAGTTTGTTCCCGCATATACACAATTGCTATCTTGGTTTGTGCATTGTGCAAAGTGGTCATACAAAAAAAGAGAAATAAAAAAAGCTTTTAAGCAAAAGAAAGAGAGCAAAGAAACTTGTAAGCAAGTGCCATAGCATCATACCACATTGCACATAATATTGTCATATCCAATCATCTTGGATCATCTTGAGAGAAACACCGAGAACCATACATACATAGCATACTTGGCATAGAAAGTTTATCCATTTTGCATCTTATAGGTTGTGCACAAGTGTCGTATCCGCCAATAGAGCAATCATGCTAGCGTCTCTCTTGAGTTGTGCAACACGAGCGTTTTCCGTGGATTCCACATTTTGTGCTCACTTCTTGGTTGCACAACCCCATTTATCTATCCGTGTGTGCGTTTCCGTGTGCCATCCATATTGCTATTGGTCCATTTGTTTCACTTGCGAATTTTTGAATCTCTTTCAACATTATTGACTCCTGCTAATATTTTGCATTAAATTTTTGTGCCACTATCCTCGCCGAGCTCCACCATAAGCTTTACTTGTGTAGGTGTGAGAACTGACAAGGATTGGTACCAATAGTGCTATTTCATTGTCCGCATTTGAGTGAACTTGATTCATTATCAACATCGGTCAAGGTACATTGGTATAAGTTCTTCTCTTTCTCCCACTCATATTTGCTCGAGTCTTGTGATGGATAGGCAAGGCATTCCCTCTCCGGTCTACGACAACAACGACGGCGTGAACAACTACATCAACAAAGCGTCCATCTTCGATCTACAACGACAAATACAAGGCGCACAATCAAGATTGCGAGATCACATCGAGAACATCTCCATCGACATTCGTCACTCCCAAGCAAGGAAAAGGGACTACATCGACAAGAAGCTTTCTACACATAAAGAGGAGCAAGATGCAAGGCTGGAGGAGATTAGAGCCTTGATCAAGTGTTCTTCCCCTTCGTCATCTTCAAGGCGGCGACATTCAAGACACAAGTCCTCGGAGCGCGAAAGCGATGTAAGTGCAAATCGTCCTCATCCACTTCTACATGGCGACCACCATCACGTTCGTGATCAACATTGTCATGAAGGGCAAGTCACCTCCAAGCATCATGTGCACGACGACGACGAACGACATCATCATCCTGAAGATGCTCCACAAGCGCAAATGCACAAGTCCCAACAAGCCCTACTTCACGCCAAGTCGACGCTTCATGACCACAAAAGAAGACCGCGAGACAACCACCACCAAGACGGCGCTACGGCTACAACAACCACTTTGGCATATTTGCCAAGTGCTATCAAGGCATCTTCGCCTTTGGATGTACGGCATCTTCACCTACTTCCCACGTGTACGCCTACATCGAGTTCATCAAGTCCAAGGCGACTACCTACGAGCGAGGGCGACACTTCCATCTTCGGAAGCCCCCCAAGGAAGATGACCAAGCATGGGAAACTCCCTTCGGTCATGGAGACAAGCTATGAGGTGCCACATCATATGGGCCTCCCACACCAAGACGGTGACAAGAAGGTCGAGCAAGGGCCATCCCCTTCGACCACGGCGATAGGAGTTAAGCATGGAGACATTTGCACCTACATTTCTCCGACACCCACATATGTTGAGATGCCCCATTTGTCATGTGAGGAGAGCCACCACCACATGAGTGACATGAGTGACTCGACCATACGTGACACTGAGAGCATTTCCTATGAGAGGATGAGTGTGACCACCACTAGCCCCACACATGAGAGCATGCCACACATCCTATGTGAGGTTGAGCGCCATTTGAGTGACACCACCAACCATATGAGTGAGTGCATGCTTGAGGGAGTGAGTGAGCCAAAACACTTAGAAAGTGAGGTAGTTGACACGGCATGTGAGGCCACTATGATTTCTAACGACTTAACCTCTACTCCGAGTGTGTTTTCTTCTTTGGTGCTAGGTCTCCTACATGACAACATGCCTACCCTCGACGAGTCCATCCCTCCAATGGGAAAACCGATGGCCATGGTGGACGATGATGCACCCCTCACATGGTTCCATCAAGATAAAGATAACAACGAGACGATCTTCAACACCTCACCTACAACACATGAGCGACGCTCCAAAGGTAACATAGGTGATGGTGCTTCTCTTGTCCCGCTAGTGGACTCTCTTGACAAAGATTGCTCCCATGATGTGGACCCACCTATTACCATGCTTCATGCTAGTGAGACTTCTTCATTCTTTTGGTCACTTCATGTTTGACAATCCATTGAACTTGTCATATGCTATGAGTGAGATCTCCTATATTGCCTCATTTCAATCTCAACATAGTAACTATGCATGCCCCATTAAAATAAATCCTATTTGCACTTATGCCATAGATGACGAGATGATGGTCATTGGCTTTTGCTTCTCTTATGATGATATTGCCATGCTTCCTTTACATGATTTGCGCAATTCATCTACTATGCCATGCCATGATCACATTGAACCAAATATGCATTCTTTTGGATGTTGTCAATATTCTCCACGTGATGTTTCTACTCATGCTCATGAGGAGACCCCCATAGTTTCCTCATACATATTTGGAGATCGTGATGCATTCCATACTTTGCATGATTCCCACGATTGCGTGCACCTTAAGCATTCCATGAATAACAATGCTCTAGATATTTCTCATGATGCATTGCACAATTTGAGTCTCCATTATGCGATACATAATAACAAACCTCTCATGATGGATGACATGTTTCTATATCACGCATCTCATTTATTTGAGCATTGGCTATTTTGTGCTAACCGAGACATGCATGTGCGCATCATGATGGATGATGTGTACATATACCATGCACACACAATTTTTCCTTTGTATTTATTTTGTGTAGGTACTCACATATACTCGTCAACCTCTCAATCCCAAGAGTTGACGAAACGAGCTCTTGAGAGCAATGATGCTTTGGGATCCCGTGGACTATCCTTACCACCGTTCCCTTTGCGCAAGGACTATGCGCATCTCTTCTACTTGGCTCTCACATGGCTATGGGCTATTTACCACTTGTCACCTTATGCCCATACTATTGTGTTCACTTTGCATGTTATGCTTGCTTCTATGCCTTTACCATGCAATTGTGACCCTTGCTTGCATATACCCATGCTTCACCATTATGATACTCCTATGTGTATTTGCATGCTTGGTGGAGATCGTTGTTGCTATTGCCATGTTTATCATGTGCCCCATGCTATTGATGCTTGTTGTGTTGGGAGAGTCATGATGTGCCATTGCTATTTACATATGGTCTCCCGCCAATACATTCATGCTATTCTACTCATATCCTGCTTTCATGCTTGTGCTATGACATGTGAATTATTCATGCCCACTATTTGCACACATGACATGCTTGCTTTGATTCCTTCTAGTATGTTGCATCTTCACACTACTAGCTTGCTTGACTTGATTGCTATGATTGCTTGCTATGTTGCATCACCCATGTTCCACCATTACTTGCTTTCTTGGGTTGATGACATATATGCTCATGCCTCTCACATGATATATCTTGATCATTGTCTCTTGTGTCCATTAGTTGCCTCTTTCATATCCACTTGTATTGAGTGCAACAATACTATGCTTATTGATCTTGGAGACTTTGACACCTTACTTGTGATGCATGCTTGTTTGATTGAGCCTATTTGATAGAGGCAAAGGTGTCCCATCTTTCGACATGATGGATATCGCTTTGGTGGAAGTCGACTTTGACGATCTGACTACAAACGTGCGAGGACGTCGCGCCTTAGCAATCGCTAAACCAACTCCGAGAGGTTATTGACCACGCCGGAGCATGATCAACCTGACCACGAGGGTATGTTTCCTGCGAGCAAACGAAGAACAAGCAAGAAACTGAGATTGCAATCTGGATATTGCAAATATAAGATGAAAGCTTTATTGATCAAGGTGGGGTTCTATGACGCCTTTGTCTGGTCATTGAACACAAAGGAACTACGCGAAGTTGCAGCTATGGCGAACTTTAATCTAAACAAAACCCAAAGTCTAAACGATGCCCTAAGGGCTGTATATATGGAGGAAGAGGGGGAATTTCGTGGCCCTTGGTGGAGGGGTCCGAAATCAACCCTATCTCTTTTTTTTGGAAACCAACCTCTTCTACGGACGGCAAAAGATTGCTGGAATCTGAAACCTGCTCAGACAAGGAAAACACAAATCTGGAAAAAGATGGATCTCGAAAGTTAACCTAATATGAGATGGACTCGGAGCGGTGGTAGTATATGGATGTGGGTCTATGTGGGTCGAAAGTTAACCTAATATGAGATCATCTCCATGCTTGTTCATACTCCAATGTTCATCCTTCTCCAAGCTAGGCCCTTTATTTGTAAGCAAAACAAATGTATCCAATTTAAGCAGCATCATATTCTCATGAACATTAGAATCATTACCAAGAAATGAAAGTACCTGGTAATTTAATTGGCATGCGCGAGCTCTAGTAATTGGTCCAGTATATGTAATAGTAGGGGCTGTGGGTGTAACAATGGTATTGATGTCCTCATCAATACCTATGCATACACACAAGTGGAGTGTCAAGTAGTATGCCATCCTCAAAGGGGTCAAGTGAACACGTGTAAAGGAGAAGATTCACCTTTATGTATGAGAAGTAGAGGTCGCACGTGTCACTTGCCAAATGGACTCTTGACATGGTGATGGCCGTAGGATGCTCTGCGTTATCCCCTCCCCCTTGGAAAAGATCCGACCTCTGATTGAAAACCAAATCACCAAGGAAAGAGATGGCGGTGCCGTGTCGAAGTGGTCGATCACCAAGCACTCATCATCTAGTAACTCGAAATGGGCACTCTCCAATGTTGCACCGTCTTGTGATTCCTTCAAAATGAGCAAATACAACAAACACTTGGAAAAACAAATGTGGCGATGACGGGGCATCCCGCCACACGCATCATCCCTGCCGATTTCACCGAGGCCGGCCCCAATCTATATCCCTTTTTTGTCGATTACTTCTCCTGCGAGCTCCGCCCCCCTTTTTCTGATTTCTTCAATGATATCATGCGCACCTTCGGCTTCCACCTTCTTGATTTCACGTTGAATGCCGTGGCGTGCATGGCTCTCTTTGCCCATCTTTGTGAGGGCTTCACCGGAGTGCTCCCTAGCACGGCGCTTTTCCGCCATTATTTTTACCCTCGCATCCAGCCAGGGGGTGCCATCTCCGGCTGCGGCACTTGGATCCCGAGGACCCAGGAGAAGGGCGCTTATCCGGAGGGCGCCCTGAAGGAGAGATGGGAGGAGTGGCAGGGCCGGTGGCTCTGGATCATGGAGGAGGAGCCGCAAGAGTTCTGTCGGGTTCATCGGATCCCGCTGGTCCGTCGCAAGGACTGGGGCGACCTCGATGCCAACGATAAGAAGCTCTCGGTCGCCACTACCACGATCCTCCGCCTCACCACGGCCGGGCTCACCCTTGAAATGATTGGGGCAGATTTCCTCCGTTGCCGGATCGCCACACTGCACAACAAAGGGAGGCCGGCCTGGGACTTTAGGAACGTGGCTGACATCATGAGGCTTTGCCCTGGCCTGAAGCACCACTTCACGGTGATGGGGCACACACACTTCTGCCTGAGGCTCTTCCAGCTCAATGTGGGCGACGATGGCTAGGTTGAGAGAGTCGGCAAGGCCGCAAAGTCGGGCAAGGCCGCAAAGTCGGGCAAGGCCGTCAAAGGGCCCCTGTTTGGGTTGCCGGCGGGAGAGGTCCCACTGAGCCAACTCTCGCCGGTACGACATCATTGCCATGATGCCGGACTTCAACGTGCACGGCCTCAACCCGACCTGGGCCGAGCCCCCGGCACACGAAGTGCAGGAGTTCTTCGACAACTTGTCGGAGGGCTATGCCCACGCCGAGCCGAAGCTCATCCAAGACACCACCAAGGAGGAGTTGGACTACATCGCCACTAGAGTGGCAGAGGTAGCACTCGCTAGGGAGGCCGGCAGTGCTGGCGGCATGGAGGACGAGGCTGGATATGCAGGAGAAGGAGCTCGCCTGATGGGTGGAGTCTGCCGGGGAGGCCAGTGGTGCTGGTGCTGAGGCTCCCCTTGTTGAGGAGACGGACGACGAGTGATCCGAGGAAGATACCGAGGCGGATGACCCTCCACCAACAGGGAGGAGACGCATCCTGCAGTGGGCTAGCTCTGGCGAGCCGGTCCAGCCCGGCAAGACCTCTCAGCGGCAACCGGCCTAGGAGCAACTCGTGCGCTAGAAGAGGGTGATGAAGGCCGTGGCAATGACAAAGACGGTGAAGGCTGCCGTGGTGAAAAAGATGGTGAATGTCTCTTCCTCGTCCAAGCGGCCCCGGACACCATCTCTCTCTCCTTCTACCTCGGTCAGCACCCTGGAGGCCGATTTTGACCTTAGGTCTTTTAGCCCGAAGAGGAAGAGGAAGCCAGTGGAGGACGAGTAATTATTTCGCTCCCCTTCACTCCCTGTCCTTACGCCTGCATCATCCTCACTGGATTTGGTGTTGTCTTTGCGGGGATGCGGAGACGCTGGCCCAGAGGGCGGTGAAAAGGGCTAGGGTCTCAACGGACGGCGAGCCCCCGGTGGGTACTTCGCGTATGCCGTTGGTGGTGGAGAGCATCCTGGACAGCAGCCCCCACCTTAGCCCCCAGCTTAAGCCCATCTCTCACTCATTCATCGATGAACACCGGGGTACGAGGTGTTGATGCTGACCTTGCCGGGTTTGTAGGAGAAGAACTGCAGCAGGAGGAGCCACTGAGGGCCACTCCCAACATGCCGCCCCCCTCGACTACGCCGCCCCGAGGGGCGTCCCCAGCAAGGGCATCCACCACTGAGCCCATGCACATGCAGGAGGAGGAGGAGGTGAACTTGGGTGCCGGGGATTCTGCCCCGGCAACAAAGGCTGGCGGGGAGGGCGCCACTTCTTCCTAGCCCGGTGTGGGTAAGTCGCTCGTTCCCCGTCCATGTTCTTTCTTTTTCTTGAACCTTGATCTTGGCTCTGTCTTACTCTTCTCCTTGGCACCTAGACTCTTCCTCGGCGGAGCAGGAAAACGTCGATACCGTCATTGAGGAGGTTGCCTGGGACGCCGAGGCTGAGGCCCACAGGAACGCCACCGAGGAGGCTGCCAAGACCGCCACCGAGGAGGTCGGCAAGGGTCCTGCCGGAGGGACAGGCAAGGCTGCTGCCGAGGAGGCCGGCAAGGGCGCCGCTGACGAGGCCGACAAGAAGCCTGACGGGGAGGCCGGCAAGGCTGCTGTCGAGGAAGGGGTGGTCGATGATCAACCCTCCTCCTCCGCCGCCTCTAGCTCGGGCAGATACTTGAAGGTGGGCGACGACCTGTTCTTCCATCTTCCAGGTTCGGCGGGCACCAGGGCGCCGGCCGAGGGGGAGGTGTTTGACGACGAGGCGCTCGCCTCCGTCGGGCTCCAGGTTGTTGATGAACTGAGCGCCAGTGGTGGCGTTTCTCAAGAGGAGCGGCTTCTTCGGGCTATTAGCGCCGACTTCCAGAAGCTCCAGGCGCTCCACCGTGCCTGTCTGGACAAGGTGAAGTCCAGGGTGGCGGTGGTGGACCAGGCGGAGGCGGACCTTGAGGAACACATCACCGAGACGCAGGCCTGGTTCCGCCAGGCCCACAAAGAGCTGAAGGCTGCCCAAGATCTGCTGGCTGAGTGCAAGCAAGAGCTCATCTTGAAGCAGGCCGATGTCTAGAAGGCCCAGGAGGCAGCGGGGGAACAGGCCGCCAAGGACAAGGCCGCCCGGCACCAGCACCAGGTTGAGCTGAACTCCCAGGAGGAGGACCTCGCCGCTCGTGAGGAGGCGCTCACCGCCACACTTCGCGGCAAGGATGAGGAGGTCGAGAGACTCGTCGCGCAGCGGACCCAGGGGCTGGAGCAGAGGCACATGGAGGCACTCGATGCTCAAGCCCTGGTCCATGGCGACAAGGCAAAGGAGCTGGAGGTGGAGCGGGACATCCTGAAGAACAAGGCCCTGGAGCTGACTAAGGAGAAGGACACGATCAGCAGTGCCTTGGCGGAGGCGCAGGCCGCAGTCCTTGGCAAGGCCGAGCTAGTCCTCCAAGCCAATGACTCCGTCAACGACATGAAGCTGAAGCTGGAGGGCCTTGAGGGGATTCTTTCGGGGGTGAGGGCCCGGGAAGAGTCCTTGGCCAAGGACTTGGAAGAAGATAGGCAACTGCGAAGGGATGATGCCGCCGAGCACAAGGATTACGCGGAGGGCATAAACCATTGGATCAGCCGCCTTGCCGACGTCGCCGGCAGGATCACCACGAAGCTGGCTACCATGGGATGCCAAGTGTGAGGTACGCCCCGGAGCCAAACGTGAGTCCCTATGCCGATGTGACCCTGTTCTTCGAGGGTGTTCTTGGAGCCCTGGAGCAGTTCCGCTCCAACCAGGCAACTTATCTGGCCAACGAGTCCCGGAGGCTCTGCCGGGGAGCCCTGACCAAGGTGCTCACCAAGGTGGCGTTCTGGAACCCCACCGTCAACTTTGTCGGCGCGCTAGAGAGCTTGCCGGTGGGGACGGACCTCGCGGCGCTCAAGGAGCACATCTAGCCCGTCATCGATTGTGTCCACAGAGTCGAGAGGGTGGAGGGCCACCGCCAGGACTAGGCACACCGTTTCTCGTTGCCGCTGCGAGTTCAAGACCAAGACAATTTTATCTTAAGTTAGAACCGCAACGACTATTTGATGTAATATAACTCTACAGTACTTTAATGTGATGCATGCTATTCCCCTATTCGATCTTTCTTGGTATGTACGCCCTACACTGAGTTGGAGGAGCTTGTCGGCGTGTAAACCCAAGCCGTGGTGCTTTGAAGGACGGATCCTTGGCGGGCGGCTGGGTGTGCTTGCTGCCAGGCAAACCACCTTACCGCTCTCAGCGCGGCCGCTTGAACTGTTGAGAGGACTCGAAACAGAACAAGGGCGTTGCCTAAAGCAGATAGGCCACCCTGCCGCCCTCAACGCGGCCGCTCGAACTGTTGAGCGGACTCGAAACAAAACAAGGGTGTTGCCAACAGTGGAGGGTCTCATCGCGTGCAGGTTTCCCATACCAAGGGTAAGATCTTTCGAGGGGAATAACGTAGATAAACGAAATTAACCAAAATTTTGCATGACTTAGCTTTTCGTGGCCACACGGGTGGCTGTCGAGGCTACAGACGGCACCAGGGCGGCTGATCGACGTCGCCCTCTCCCTTCGGGCCATCTTCATGAAAGAGTCGACGCGTCGGCTCCAAAACCAGATTTTCACAACTCGCACCCTCAGTGGAAAATGACACCTATGGGATCATTGGAATCCCTACTACGAACGGCGGGCGCGAGGTTGTGGAAAGAGCGGGTCTAGGAGTCAGCATGAAGATCATTTACCTAGGTTCGGGCCGCGAGGATGCGTAATACCCTAGTCCTGCTTTGGTGTATATTCGAGTGTTCTTGAGTTCTTGAACTAGCTACGGCGTGTGCGTAGTCCAAAAGATCCCAATCCCTCTCCAGTATGCCTCGGGCCTCCTTTTATAGTTCAAAGGGGATGCCACAGTGGCACACAGGAGGTGGAAAGTGCGTACAATGTACAAGCTTATCGCCTGACATCACATGACAAAACACATTAAATGTGCTACTTAGGTGTCCTCTTGCTTTATCGGGGACGGCAATGAAGCCCGTCCCATCCGTCGCTGCTTCGCCTTGCTTCGACATGCGTCCAGGCCAACAAGGCGTGCAGCGCCATGTAAGCCGGCAGGCTACTGAGCTGGTGTGGTGGCATGGTCTTCACGAAGATATGCATGCCACCACGCAGGTGCTTGCTGAGTCGGTCTAGAGGCCGCACCTCGCCACGCAGGTGCTCGCCTAGCTAGCTGAGCTGGCAGCTGCATGGGAACGGCGGTGGAGTCTTGGCAGCTGTGGGCCTGGCCGTGGCCCCGCTGACGTCCTCGGCAAGGGTCTTCTCGGGGTCTCGGCAAGGGTCATGCCATGACATCGCGGTCGTCCCCGGCAAGGATCTTGCCGGAGGTCTCGTGGATTTCCTCGGCAAGGATCTTGCCGAGGATCGTCGTCTTCTGGTCCTCATCTGATCTTGCGTGTTCATGATCTTCACGAAGATCTGCATGCCACCATGGAGGCGCCTCCCGAGCCTTCGTTCCAATGTTGTCGATGGTGTCGGAACTCTCAGGCTCAAGTGTGGTGGCCTTGCAGGCATTGGGTAAGTTGCCCCGGCAAGGCTCTTGTCGGGGCTGCATAGGCCGCCCCGGCAAGGGTCTTGCCAAGGGAAGCCCATCTTGTTGCTTTACCTTTTGCGCCCCTGGTTTGAGCGCCGCTTCGGTAGTCTTGTACTTTTGCTTCCTTCCTCTGCCCTGCTAAGTGTGGCCACGGGCGCAGCTCTGACTGCCCGTGCACAAGTAAAGGGGTACAAAAGAGAGCCCCTACTTTTTGTACACCGACACACCCTGTCTATGCATAGTGTAAAGGGCCGAGCCCATGTATCCCTTCACCACCTAGACTATATATACTCTTCCTCCACCCTCTTTCTAGGGTTAGCATTGTGATAGCTCATATTTGAGATAGAGCTTTGCTCATCCACTTGGTTACTTCTCCTTGGAGCTCACGACCTCTTCGGAGAAGGTCCCCCTAGCGGATTCAAGACCCCTTTACGGGAAGACCATTCAAGACCTCCTCTTGGAGAAGAACTACCACCACTTGTATCGTCCCTTGTTGGATTCGGATCGTCTATCTCTTTGTGTTTCGAGGATCTAGCATATGTGTAACCGGATCTTGTTGGTTGAGTAATTTCTCTTGTGTTTCCCCTCATTTTCCCCTCATGTTCTTCATATGATCCCCTCCAATCGTGAAAGATCGGGCATCTAGGGTTCTACCCTACATCAGGCATGGTGTCGCACTCCCCGCCTCCTCCAATTATCAAAGATACTGGGGAGACGCAGTCCTGCCAGACCCCTCCCATCCGAAACACGGGAGAGGGCGGCGACGATGTTATGGCCGAGGCTAACACCTCAGTCACTAAAGACTAGGAGGGGCAGTCTCTTCGGGTGAACATGGAGGAAGAGTCCGGACAGCCCGAGCCCTCCCAAGGCGATTCTGGAGCCCCCTCGGTACTCGGAGGCGCCCATTCCACCCTCCACCAAGGGGGGAGGAGGGGTCTCACCGCCAGCGCCGAGCCCTAATAATCAGGGTGCGGCAGGATGGCCTGACGCGATGGAGGAGGTACTGAACAACTCCTCCATCACTGTGGAACACCGCGCCCTAATGGGCATCGTTTTACAGTGTATTTGCTCCATTGATAGCGGGCTGAAGGAAACCTTCAACGACCTCCTAGTGGGCTTCGAGGTAAGCCATGTAATGTTCTTTTCACAAAGTGAATTTTTGAACAAGTTATACGCCCCTTATATATAGCAGCCCTCAAGACTTTGTCAGGTTTGAAAAAGCCTGGCAGAGGATCGAAAAATCATTAAATTGGGAGTCTGGTCTATGTGAGCTTTCGTTTTGTTATTGCAGGCCTCATCTTTTGTGGCGACTGCTAATGACACAACGCTGGATGAGATGAATCGGAAGCTCAGAAGCTCTGATGAAGAGCTCAATCTCGTCAACAAGTAGTTTGCAAGGCGCAAGGTTAGCCCGGTCGAGATTCTTCATTTTTAGCACCATATTCGGGATAAGCTCTAAGAGAAAGGTGCTGAATTATGTTTTGCAGCTTCCGCCACGGAGGTCAAAGGCCTCAGGGCAACTGAAGAAGGCCAAGGAGGCGGCGGCCGAACAGAAATCGATGGTTGAGCAAGCGGCTGCCGAGCTCAAGTCGGCAAAAACCGGAAGTGAGAAGCACGAAGCCAGAGTGGCCGAGGTGCAGCAGGAACTCAAGGACGTTGTCACAAAATGTGAAGACCTTGAGTGGAAGAATAAGGATCATGCCATCAAGCTATCAAAGTTCCAGCAAGAGCTTCATGAAGCGAGGACAGAGACACGCGGTGCCCAGGAGGAGCTCCGACAAGTGAAACAAATTGCAGATGGTAAGCAATAGTTACTGTGGAGTGTCTTTGGTGGCCACAGATTCATGTTGCTCACACGATTCTGGCATTCCACTGGCGCATTTGCGGAGCTCCCGGGGTGCGGCGGATGCAGTGAAGCATTATGTGGCTTGGGAGGGTGACGCCGAGCAGCGGCTGTTCTGGGCGCAGTTCCAAGCCCTCGAACACCCTTCCCTCCTCAATAATCAAATGAAGCACCTAATGGAGCTGCACCGGATAACGGAGCCAGCCACGAAGGACCTCTATGTACGGTTGTGGCCCTCCGAGCCGATACCGAGCAGCTATATCTTGAAAGTTTCCAGTCGTGTGCTTTAGCCCCCACATAGATGCTACAAGGGGTGTTTCGTCCTCCGCACTGTGACCCTTAGCCAACATCTCACTGCCCGAAGGCGGTAGTGCCAGAGGAAACAAGGCAATCGAACTATGCGGCTTTATTGCTTTCATGTAGCCATAGGAGCTTGACCCCCGAGTGTGATATTCAGGAGATCCGAGGTATGTAGCTGTACCACTTGGCTTCGTCGAGGATACAAACCCTTTGTATTACATGGTATAATCGCCAATGATTTTTAGTTTAACACTGGTCATCGGACCGTCGACCCTTTCTCGCTTATTATGACAGTCAATTTTTGGTTTTCTCCACTGAGGTACTTAGCCAGGCTAGCCGAAGGTACAATCGCAGTGGTTCTCCATTACCGTCTTAGCCGAATGTGTGGAACGAAAGGGGGTAAACACAAGAGCCGGGCAACCCAACTATTGACCCAAGACATAATTCAGAACTGGTGCATATATTGCAATAATTGAGACATCGAACACATAGAGAAAGAGTAGTGCCGGACTTCAGGCATAGGGCGAGTATTATGTTCGAGCCCTCGGTCTATTACCCGATTATTTCTTCAAGGAAAAGATTGTGCCGAACTGGTTTATAATGGCGTCGAAGAGCGCGAGAAAGGTTAAAAATGGCATGAGGACCTTGAAGAGTGGTCTTTATAAAAGCTCATTATGTCTATCCGTACAATTCGAACTGCGAAGGCATCTTTTACAGGCACTTTATAAGAAAAAGAAAAAGTTTTAAGAGGAAAGGTTTACACAAGTCCTTGAAGCGTGGGTTGATATCCCTACTGTGCCCTGCTGCACGTCTGCCCCTTTGCTTCTATGGTAAAAGGAGCTCCATGGAGGGTTTGAGAGTCGGTCCGACGGGCTCTTGGCTAGGAGTCGTGAGAGGTCGCCGAGCTATTCTGGCTTAAAACCAGGTCGGTCCATGATGGAACATGTTCGACATCCGAAGACGCGAGTGACCATAGTTCGATTGAGCCGAGCACTTGGTTTTTATGTGAATTTGGCCCCCACATCTACCCCTGGTATTTTTAGTGCAAAGCTGTGTTGACGAGGCATATAATATGTGAATGGGGTGGGCGTGTTGTGGGGGCACAATGCTATTTACGTGGAGCGGAGAGGTGTTCCTCTAGTGAAGATAGAGCTCGGGCCCATTTCCTTGCTTCGCGTGCCTTGACGGCGAGCTGATAATGGGGCCCCTCTATATTGGTTTGCACCTTGGCCGCTAAGGCCATTCTATGATCTTTAGTCCGGAGTGAGCGTTTCATATTGCCATTGTGATAGAGGCAAAGGTGTCCCGTCTTTCGATGAGATGATGGATATCGCTTTGGTGGCAGTCGACTTTGACGATCCGACTACGAACGTGCGAGGACGTCGCGCCTTAGCAATCGCTAAACCAACTCCGAGAGGTTATTGACCACACCGGAGCACGATCAACCTGACCACGAGGGTCTGTTTCCTGCGAGCAAACGAAGAACAAGCAAGAAACTGAGATTGCAATCTGGATATTGCGAATATAAGATGAAAGCTTTATTGATCAAGGTGGGGTTCTGTGACGCCTTTGTCTGGTCGTTGAACACAAACGAAGTACGCGAAGTTGCAGCTATGGCGAACTTTTAATCTAAACAAAACCCAAAGTCTAAACGATGCCCTAAGGGCTGTATATATGGAGGAAGAGGTGGGAATTTCGTGGCCCTTGGTGGAGGGGTCCGAAATCAACCCTATCTCTTGTTTCCCCACACATACGGACTCTAAAAATAGCCTATACTTATGTATTTCGAAATTACATGGGCCTGGCCCAATAATAAGGTGACGCAGCACCTAAAATAGCCTCGGAACGAAATTTATGAAGTGGCATCTTGTATATTTCGTCCAAGGCTTCATGCACCCATTATGGTGGCTTCAAAGTCCTGAAATCATCACTTGTAACTCCGTTCTTGTTCCCCTTGCGCATGCCATCATCTCCATGCTTGTTCTTGCTCCAATGTTCATCCTTCTCCAAGCTAGGCCCTTCATTTGTAAGCAAAACAAATGTATCCAATTTAGGCAGCATCATATTCTCATGAACATTAGAATCATTACCAAGAAACGAAAGTACCTGGTAATTTAGTTGGCGTGCATGAGCTCTATTAATTGGTCCAGTATGTATAGCAGCAGGGGCTGTGGGTGTAACAATTGTATTGATGTCCTCATCACATTGACTATAATGACGCCCTTAGGTCTGGGCATCTTTAGCTTTAAGTATGCATAATGGGGGATGGCGTTGAAACAAGCGAACATTGTCCGGCCCCAAAGTGCGTGATAACCGCTGCGGAAAGGGACGATTTAGAAGATCAGGTCCTCGCTGAGGAAGTTTTCTGGTGAAACAAACACCTCTTCCAAGGTAAGGGTGCCCAAGCAGCGGGCCTCCACACCAGGGATTACCCCTTTGAAGGTAGTGTTACTGGGTTTGATCCTTGATGGGTCAATACCCATTTTTCTCATCGTATCTACATACGTCAGATTGAGGCTGCTGCCTCCATCCATAAGGACTCTGGTGAGGTGGTATCCATCTATAATGGGATCGAGGACTAGGGCGGCCGACCCTCTGTGACGGATACTAGTTGGGTGCTCCCTATGGTCGAAGGTGATCAGGCATGCCGACCATAGGTTAAATTTTGGGGCTAGATGCCGAAGTGTGCGCTTCCACTCCTTCTTGGGTATGTGGGTGGCGTAGATCATATTCACCGTCTTTATCTTGGGAGGGAACTTTTTCTGGCCCCCATTGTTCAGCCTGCGAGGTTCTTAGTCGTCCTCGCCGCAGGGGCTTCTGCCTCCGTCCTCGGCTATGATTTTCCCAACCTGTTTGATTACCCAACAGTTACAATTGGATTGGTTAGCGGGGTTGTCAGACATGTCATGGATCTGGCGGGGTCTGTCTAGGATTGGGTCCAACTTTGGTGGGTCCGTCCCGGTTCCCTTTAGAGGGCTTGATGCGGAGCATCCTTCGGTCATCCCCATGGACCTTCCATCGTGTCACCAAGCACCAAGAGGACCCATGATTAGAGCACGAGCTAGAGCTCTCAAGACTGAGGTGACTTCTCTCCATAATGATATCTGATATGATCCTCTCGAGCCATGGCTACTACCTCAATCTAGAATGTTGTGCATGATTAGGTACCAAGAGGACCCTCCCGAGTATGCACATGAAGATGGTCAAGACCCCAAGTTCATGGAAGAAGAGAACCAATGGAAGAAGGCAAGAACAGCCTCCAGGCACCGGACATCCGGCCAGGACCACGGACATCTGGCCCCCAGAGATCCACAAGGCCAGGCATCTGCAGAAGAAGCTACAGGAACCGGACATCCGGCGTCCACCCGGACATCCGGGCCCCATCGGAAATCCGGCCGAAATCCCAGACATTCGGCACCGGTGTCCAGGGAGAACAGAAGCTTGCCCCGTCAGCCCGGACATCCGGCGATCGCCCCGGACATCCGGCGCCTCCCGAAGCCGTGGACATCCAGCCCCTCCGAGCGGACATCTGGCGTCACCCATCCAGTGAACAGAAGAGTCAACTCCCCTGGCCCGGACATCCGGCCCCTCCAGCCCGGACATCCGGCACCTCGTGAGCGCCCGGACATCCGCGCCGTCGCCCGGACATCCGGCGCCCTCTGCCTGCACGCAGCTCCTTTGGGCCGTGACCCATGTACCCCTTCGCCCTTTGACTATATATACTCCCTCATCCCGTATGTTTTAGGGTTAGCATTGGTTTAGCTCATATTTTGTGTGAGAGCCTTGCTAATCCACTTGGTTACTTCTCCTCGGAACTCAAGACCTCTTCGGAGAAGATCCCCCAAGCGGATTCAAGACCCCTTCAAAGGAAGACCATCAAGACCTCCTCAAGGAGAAGAATGGCTACCTTTGTATCTTTCCTTTGTTGGTTTTGAATCTTGTGCTACCTTATGTTTTTGGTGATCTAGCCCTTGTGTGATCGATTACTTGTCGGTTTAGTGATTCTCTCGTCTCTCCCCGTGTTTTCCCCTTTGTGTTTTCCGTGCGTTCTTCGTGTTTCCCCGTACGATCCACTCCAAACGTGAAAGATGGGCCCCTAGGGTTCCGCCCTACATCATCTTGGTATCATGAGCCATGTTGATCACGTTTTTGGAGCCCCTACCCCGTGTTTTCTAGCTTGATTTTGTTGTTTTCGTCCTAAATCTGAAAATCCCCACCAAAAATAGCCCCAATTTTTTTTTGTGATTTGTTGGTGTGATGAAGTTTTGTTGGATTTGATCCACGGATCTGCTTTGCATCAAGTTGATCTAGCTTTTCCCCATCTCTCCCGCGATTTCCATCCACCAATTTGTCCAAATATTGCCCCATAGTTGCAATTTTTCCCGTGGAGTTCAGCGTGTTCGTCCCCGATCCAAAGCATGGACATCCGCCCCGTGTCCACCGGACATCCGGCACCCCGGACATCCGGCAGCTGGCCCGGACATCCGGCCCCTGGGAGCAGCAACTCCATCCACCGCGCCCATTTCAGCATACTTGTTGTAGGGTCAAACCCTAGGAAGGATTTTTTCACACTTGGAGGGGGAAAAGGAGGAAAACACTCAAGAACACCAAGAACAAATCTCTCAAACAAACCCAAGTATCACATCCACTAGAGTAGTACACATGAGTTCCTCAAGATTACAAAATCAATACAAGGAGAGTAGCACTAGGTAAATTCTTCCCACTAGGTGAGGTCTTGATGATCTTCTCCAAGAGGAGGCCTTGATAATCCAATGGATTCTTCCCTAGGTGGGGGCTTGAGCTCCTAAGAGGAGGGGATACAAGGAGCAAAGGCTCACAATGTTTAGCCTAATCTTTGCTAACCTTCCAAATGAGCTAGGGGATGGATATATAAAGCCTAGGGACGAAATGTGTGAGAGAGGGGGGTGCATGGGCCAAAAGGCCAAAAGCACACGGGCAGTTCCGGAGCTGTCCGGGCACCCGGGGCCAAGGGACCGGGCACCCGGACTGGTTAGAGGGGGTCGCCCAGTTCGGCCGGGCACCCGGGGCGAGAGGGGTCGGGCACCCGACCTGGACAGGGGCCGACTAGGAGGTGGCCGGGCACCCGGGGGTCCCAAGCCCGGGCACCCGGGGCTGCGCCAGGAGGCCGGCTGGGACGGGCCAGGCACCCGGGGGCCAAGGCCCGGGCACCCGGGGGTGCGGCTGGAGGCTGGGCCAGGGGGGCCGGGCACCCAGCATGAGAGGACCGGGCACCCGGGCCAGCCAGGGAGGCCGCGGCCTTGGTGGTTGGAGGTGGCCGAGCACCCGGGTCCTTTGGTGGCCGGGCACCCGGAGTGGCCCATGCCCTCCGTTGCTCCGTTCTTCTCGTTCCCTCGCTGCTCTTCCTTCTCCATGGTTGCTTGAATCTCCGTCCTCACGTCCTCCCGGTCATCTCCTTGGTACCTAACAAGGCACAACATTTCTATTTGAGGTAGGCCCCGATTCTCATGTGAGTTCGAATGATGTTTGAAGAGGAAAGAGTTCACCTCGTTCCCGGTGGTGCGTGCGCGTGCTCTTGTCATTTGTCCTCTTGGTGTTTGCGGTGGTGATGGAGTGTCGGTGCGGGTAGTTGAGGGATGCTCCACATCATCTCACCCCCCCTTGGGAGAGATCCGACCTCGGATCGTGATCCTTATCACCACGGAAACGGTTGGCGTGGATGGACTTGTAGTTGGACGAAGTGGAAGTCAAGGCACAATCCAAGTACTCCAAGGTTTCACCCGAGGAGTATACGTGCAAATAGAGCAAACACAAATGACACTCGGAAATACAATGGTTAGCACATACAAAGTGTCCATTAAGGAAGAATAAGTCCGTGCGGCAAGATTGTTCATGGCAAAGCGCATGAAGCTTATCAAGATGATAAAGAATGAGGTGCAAAGCATTCATGGGAGCAAAAGCATTCATTGTGCACACAAATGTGTTGTGATTATGATCAATGCAACCACGATGCAAAATGATGTCATAGTGAGACGGTTTATCAATAGCATGAATATGGCAATGTATGCTCAATATGAAAAAGTTATCATGTAATTGATGGTAGGCAATAAGATCATGATGTATGAATATGCCATCACGAAATATCACAACAAATTTGCTAAGGAAATGCACAAGCTCAAATATCATGGGAATACGAGATGCAACAAGGCAATCATAATGTGTGTCAATCCATGCATAGGGTGCAAACTTGTGGTGAGTATGAGATGTCCATCGAGCATGACATGTGGAAGCATAATCAACCAATATGGAGGTTGTGGTACAAAAAGTCAAAGGAGTGTTGATGTACCAAAGCTCGATGTCGTCGCATGAGTGGAGTTCCGAAGGTGCATCCAATAAGTGCGAGCGCTCCTCAACTTGAAGGTCCATAGACCAATCTCCAATGTCGCTCCTCCGTATGTGAGATGTATCATGTAGATAACAAGAAGGAAACAACAATGAAAGAGTGACCCATCCAATGTGCGTATTTGAGGATGGCTCAAAGGGAAGGAGGTCACCTTTAGGAGTTTCTCAAGGATGATGGAGTCACACATCTTGTATGCCTTCACATAACCAATATGTCTCGTGGTTGTACCACCTTGTAAATCCTTCAAAATGAAAGAACATAACAAACACTTGGAAAAATAAATGAGGTTAGCGGAAGGGCCAAACCTATCATTCGTGTGGTAAGATACCCAACAAGTGTATGCATAATGCTCATCATAAGAAATGACAAGGTAATATTGCATAGTATGGAGGCATATGATGCGAGAACAACCAAATGCAATAGGCTCAATCAAACAAGCATGCATCACAAGTAAGGTGTCAAAGTCTCCAAGATCAATAAGCATAGTATGGTTGCACTCAATACAAGTGGATATGAAAGAGGCATCTAATGGACACAAGAGACAATGATCAAGACATATCATGTGAGAGGCATGAACATATATGTCATCAACCCAAGAAGGCGAGTAAGAGTGGAACATGGGTGATGCAACCAAGCAAGCAATCATAGCAATCAAGTCAAGCAAGCTAGTAGTGCGAAGATGCAACATACTAGGAGGAATCATGCCAAGCATGTCATGGGTGCAAATAGTGAGCATATATAATGCACATGACATATCACAACCATGAAAACAAGATATGAGGAAAGTAGGCTCATGGTGTTGGCAAGAAGTCCTATGTAAATAGCAATGTAACATCACGACTCTCCCAACACAAGAATCAACAATAGCACGAGGCACATGATAAACATGGCAAAAGCAACAACGATCTCCACCAAGCATGCAAATACACATAGGAATATCATAATGGTGCATCATGGGTAAATGCAAGCAAGGGTCACAATTGCATGGCAAAGTCATGTAAAGAGGCATAACATGCAAATTGAACACGATAGTATGGGCATAATGTGACAAGTGGTAGATAGCCCATAGCCGTGTGAGAGCCAAGTAAAAGAGAAGCGCGTAGTTCTTGCGCAAAGGGAACGTTGGTAAGGATAATCCATGGAATCCCAAATCGACGTTGCTCTCAAGAGCTCGTTTCATCAACTCTTGGGATTGAGATGTTGATGAGTATACGTGAGTACCTACACACAACAAAGACAAAGGGAAAATTGTGTGTGCGTGGTATATATACACACCATCCCTTATGATGCGCACGTGCGTGTGTTGGTTTGCATAAAATAGCCAACGCTCAACTAAATGAGATCCGTGATATAGAAACATGTCATCCATCATGAGAGGTTTGTTATTATGTATAGCATAAAGGAGACTCAAATTGTGGAAAGCATCACTAGTGATATCTAGAGCATTGTCATCAATGGTATGCATATGAGGCAAACAATTATGGGAAATCTCACCCATAGCATATGACAAGTTAAATGGATTGTCAAACATGACGTGACCTCTAGAATTTTCACAAGATATCCTATGGAGCATGGTATCACAACTAGGCAAATCAACATGCTCATCATCATATTCATCATAAATAGGTGGCATATCTAAGCATGTAGAAGACATAGTATGTGGTGAATCCATAAGGTGATCATCATCATGTGAGCAATCAATGTCAAGCGAGTCCACTAGTGGGACAAGAGAAGCACCATCACCTATGTTACCTTTGAAGCGTCGCTCATGTGTTGTAGGTGAGGTGTTGAAGATCCACTCGTTGTTATCTTCATCTTGATGGAACCATGTGGGGGTGCATCATCATCCACATGGCCATCGTCATCTCCATTGGAGGTATGGACTCGTCGAGTATAGGCATGTCATCATGTAGGAGACCTAGCACCAAGGAAAACACACTCGAAGTAGAGGTTAAGTTGTTATAAATCATAGTGGCGTGACATGCCATGTCAACTACCTCACTCACTAAGTGTTGTGGATCACTCACTCCCTTAAGGATGCACTCACTCATATGGGTCGTGGAGTCACTCAACCTCACATAGGATGTGTGGCATGCTCTCAAGTGTGGGGCTAGTGGTGGTCACACTCATCCTCTCATAGGAAATGCACTCAAAGTCACATATGGTGGAGTCACTCATGTCACTCATGTGGTAGTGGCTCTCCTCACATGGTATTTGGGGCATCTCTTCATATGTGAGTGTCGGAGGGATGTTGGTGCAACTGTCTCCATGCTCAACGCCTATCGCCGCCTTGGTTGAAGGGATAGTCCCATGCTCAACCTTCTCGCCGTCGTCGCCGTGGATGAAGGCCGAAGATGGCACATCATCACTCTTGCCTCCAAAGATGGAAGCATCATGCTTGCTCGCCACCGTGTCGCTCGCCTTCAAAGCTTGCTCCTTGAGGGTCTCCGTAGTTGTACTCGTCGCCGCACCGTCTTGAAAAAGATTCAAAGTAGACTCATCGTCATCAATGCCACAAAGAGGGATGGCGGTGGAGTCGAACTTGGGAGCGTAGTCTTGGAGCTTGTCGGCCTTGGACAACGTGGTACTAGCCTCACGCTCACCGTCCTTGAGGTTCATCTTTGGTAAGTGTGCTTGGGGTGGAGAAGTCTTGGCCTTCATAAGTTCTTGTCCCGCCTTGAGAGCACCAATGTAATTGTCGTCGAGGGACTTGTAATTCTCGAGGAAGATAATCTTGGAGATGTCGTTGTTCAATCCCATCATGAAGTAGAACTTCATCCAAATGGGGTCGTCCACACCGGTTTGTCGCAAGGCTGTCTTCACCTCGAGGAAGTACTCGTCGAGGGACTTGGATCCTTGGATGGTGTTCTCCACTTGGCGTTGAAGATGTTTCGTGTAGGTGGAAGGCAAAAACGCTCGCCGCATAACTTTCTTCATCTTGGGCCAACTCGTGACGAAGGTCGTTGAAGGTGTATGAAGCCACCATGTCGATGCGTAATCGTGGAAGGTACTTGAGGCACGCTTCACTTGTGTCTTCGGAATGGACTTGATGTAGCTTGAGGTAGTCGTCCATCTTGCACTCCCACTCGAGATACTCCTCGGGGTCTTGAGTCCCATAGAAAGGAAGCTCGTGGTCGGTGTCGAGGTCGTAGTAGCTCGTGGGAGCCGCGGACTTGAGCTTGGGGAGCTTCTCTTGATGTAGCGCTCGTTGCGCGATGAAGTGGTTCTTGGTGACGTAGCCGTTATCACCACCTTGCTTCTCGAAAAGTGGGTTCGCCAACGCGTGTGGCCTATCCATCACAACCAAGTGGGGTGAGTAGGACAGTGAGAGAATAATACCAAAGTTACCTTCTCTGAGGATTGAGGATGTAACAAGTGTCACTCAATGTAATGCCACAATAGGACAATTGGAACCGGGTTTGTTTCTCAGACCTACAAGTAAGAGGCTTAAGTAGTAGCTCGGTTAGGATGGTGGCAAAAATTTCAAGAAAAGGTTAGTCAAGATATCGATAAGGTTGACAAGGTTCAGAAAAATGCAAGTAAAGCAAATAGATCAAACCCAAAGGTATCACTAGGTACACATGCACGGAAGATAGATGGGATCCTCACAACCAAGGAGTGAGCTCAAAATGTGCAACCACGGAAAATGCTCTTGTTATGCGAATGCTCGAGAGACACTAGCTCGATTGCTCAAATGGGCAAGATACGCTTGTGCACCTACCTATGAGAGAACCGTGCCGTCTTCAATCCCAACTATGGTATATATGCGATGACCAAGATGATATAGGTATGCAAATGGCTCAACTCTATTGCTTACAAGCTCTTTGTTTCTCCTCTTTTGCTTAAAAGCTTTTCTTCTTCTTTTTTTTCTATGCTTGATGCTTGAGCCGAGTATGATATGAGACAAGTATGTACGATATGCACAGGAAAGACTTATGGCACTAAGATGATAACACGATCACTACGGTGCACAAAAAGCGTGGCCCGGCAATTCTCAACTTGCTAGTCTCAATGGGTAGGCGACGCAAAGTGGCTCGGGCTATCAATGCAAAATCAAGGTAAGGAGTAAGTTTCGTCAAGGTTACCGTCCTTTCTTACGGTTAGTGATGAAGATGACTCTGAGTCGATGATGGTGACGAAGATGTCACACGCTCCTAAGTAGCCGAAACACCTTAGGAAACACAAATGGCAACACAAAATCGGTTAAATGCGGAAGGTGGGTGTATTTGTGATGATTTTTTGGATGGGGGTTAATGGTGGTGGTAGTGGGATGAGTGGATGGGGGATGTCAAGAGCTTCTAAATGAGCTAAAGAACACGAAAAATGGGCTTGGGAGGTGGAAGTTATGGCCAAAATGGTGTTGGTAGTGGGCTGATTTGGGTGGGTGTGGGCACCCGGGGGTGTGAGGTGCGGGTGCCCGGGGGTGGCTGGGCGTGGTGCGGGTGCCCGGGGTTCGAGGTGCGGGCACCCGGTGGTGGCCGATTTGGGCGGAGATCTTTGGGGAAAGTCAAATTCGGTGGGTTTCGTGGTCGGAAGGGTGGGGATTGTTGGGAAGGGGCTAGATCCACTTGCCAAACATCAAACCCATGGACCAAAACAGCCAAATCTCACAAGATCCAACAAATTGCAAGAAAATATTTTTTGGGGCTATTTTTGTGGGGATTTTCGGATTTGGACGAAAAACAACAAAATCAAGCTAGCAAATGGGGGGATGGGACTCCAAGATGTGAATAAACCTTGCTCATGATACCAAGATGTTGTAGGGTCAAATCCTAGGAAGGATCTTTTCACACTTGGAGGGGGGGAAAGGAGGAAAACACTCAAGAACACCAAGAACACCAAGAACAAATCTCTCAAACAAACCCAAGTATCACATCCACTAGAGTAGCACACATGAGTTCCTCAAGATTACAAGATCAATACAAGGAGAGTAGCACTAGGTAAATTCTTCCCACTAGGTTAGGTCTTGATGATCTTCTCCAAGAGGAGGCCTTGATAACCCAATGGATTCTTCCCTAGGTGGGGCTTGAGCTCCAAAGATGATAGAGGCAAAGGTGTCCCATCTTTCGCTGAGATGGTGGCTATCGTTTTGGAGGGAGTCGACTTTGACGATCCGACTACGAACGTGCGAGGACGTAGCGCCTTAGCAATCGCTAAACCAACTCCAAGAGGTTATTGACCACGCCGGAGCACGATCAACCTGACCAAGAAGGTATGTTTCCTGCACGCAAACAAAGAACAAGCAAGAAACTAAGATTGCAATCTGGATATTGCGAATACAAGAGGAAAGTTTTATTGATCAAGGTGGGGGTCTGTGACGCCTTTGTCTGGTCGTTGAACACAAACGAAGTACGCGAAGTTGCAGCTATGGCGAACTTTAATCTAAAAAAAACCCAAAGTCTAAACGATGCCCTAAGGGCTGTATATATGGAGGAAGAGGGGGGGGGATTTCGTGGCCCTTGGTGGAGGGGTCCGAAATCAACCCTATCTCTAGTTTCCCCACACATACAGACTCTAAAAATAGCCTATACTTATGTATTTCGAAATTACATGGGCCTGGCCCAATAATAAGGTGACGCAGCACCTAGAATAGCCTCGGGACGAAATTTATGAAGTGGCATCTTGTATATTTCGTCCAAGGCTTCATGCACCCACTATGGTGGCTTCAAAGTCCTAAAATCATCATTTGTAACTCCGTTCTTGTTCCCCTTGCGCATGCCATCATCTCCATGCTTGTTCTTGCTCCAATGTTCATCCTTCTCCAAGCTAGGCCCATCATTTGTGAACAAAACAAATGTATCCAATTTAGGCAGCATCATATTCTCATGAACATTAGAATCATTACCAAGAAACGAAAGTACCTGGTAATTTAGTTGGCGTGCGCGAGCTCTAGTAATTGGTCCGGTATGTATAGCAGCAGGGGCTATGGGTGATGAGGTTATGTACCTAGGGTAGGGTCATGGACCTATCTGGGATACCCTACCCAAGGACATCCTTAGAAGAAGCTACCTTCCAGTCGACCAAGAGGGACTTCACTCGTCCAAGAGGGACTTCACTAGACGATGAAGATAGCCACTCGACCATGAAGCCAACCACTCGACGGCCAGGAGACCTAAAGCCACTCAATACGCAACGGTCTGCCATTAAGTAGCTTTAATAGTCTTCATGGCACTTTACGAGGGCGTTACCAATAACCCCCTATCTTAATGTACTTTAAACCCTGCATAACTGAGGGCCGGAGGGGTCCGGCGGACTCTATATAAGCCACCCCCCTCCTCAGTGTAAATGGTTCGCACCCCTGTAACTCATATACACAGAAACCAGTCGACCGCCTCTGGGCTCCGAGACGTAGGGCTGTTACTTCCTCCGAGAAGGGCCTGAACTCGCTAAATACTCGTGTGTACAACGACTCCATAGCTAGGATCTTGCCTCTCCATACCTACCCCCCATTCTACTGTCAGACTTAGTACCACGACAGTTGGCGCCCACCGTGGGGCAGGTGTCTTAGCAACTTTTTGGAGAAGTTGCAATTTGTCCGATTGTCTTCATCATGGTTTCTGGCGGAGCTCTGGTCGAGGGCCGCGAGATCCGTCTCGGTGTGCTCGCTTTCATCGCCGACGACTCTGCTTGGCTCCAGGAGGCACCACTCGACATCGACGCGCTCTCCGTCTGCGGGGCGACGCACTTTCCGGCGTGTGTCCACGGCGTCCTGCCGCAGCAGCCGTCGACCCCATACTGGTCGACTCCTGTGCTGTCTTCCCTCCCTGTCTCCCGCCAGCGCAAGCGCTCTGGTCGGTCGAGGCTTCAGCGATGGGTGAGACACACAGTGGCCCGCCAATCGGCCACCACCCAAGTCGCGGCAATTGAGCCCGACGAATCTCTCTACGGCCTATTCGATCTGTCGACTGGCTCCGTAGAGACTGCATCCGAGTGCGATAGTAGTGATCCAGCGGCGGAGGTCCTGATGGTCAATGGGCCTCGTAGCCCTCCCGGTTTCCCCCGCATCGACGGGATGGACGATGGAGGCGACCCCGCTCAGGCCCACGAAGAATATCAGCCCGAGCCGCTCACTTCTCAGCAAAGAGAAGATCTTCGCCGCCGGAACATGGATGCCCTGCATACTCCCATCGTAGGAGAAACTCCTGAGGCTCGTGCCTTGGAAGAGGCGCGTTTGGCCAACTTGGTTGAACGCACTCGACTTGAGAACCTCCAGCGAGCACTCGACAAGCGTGCGCATCAACGAGTCCCCGACTCCAGCCGACGTCAGCTCTTTCCGCAACCGACTCAGGTATATCGAACCCCGATTCAGAATTTGGCAGCTGCAGCCCGTATAGCGGAGTCAATTCAGCCCTCTCAGTCGGAGGCTGGAAGAGGCTTGATGCAGATCAGAGATTTGCTCCGGGCGGCAGGAGATCAGAATTCAGTTGTGTCACAGTCACGCAATAGGATTCACAGTCGATCTGTCGCTGCGAATACTGTTCAGCCGGCTCACAGCCCAAGGTCGCCTTCGAGGTGCGTGGGACGTGAAGGCCGGCGGGACCACTATGATGATGGATTTGATCGTAACGATAGGCGTCGAGTGCCCACTCCTCCCCCGAGAAGTAGGTCTAACGCCCATCGGCAGCAAGATGACAGGCGCCTGCTTAGTGTTGGGCGGAGAGCTCCAGTCGACCCTAGAGAACTAGGCTTTGACGCGAGATCCATCATCGTGCAAGGTTTGGTCGACCGGAACAGAGCTCACAGAGGTGGCCATGACAGAGATGTACCCACAAGCAGCCGAGTCCATGTTTCAGGTCCAGAATGCTTTAGCAGAGCCATTAGAGCCGCAGTGATACCCCCCAACTTCAGGTTGGCGACTGGAGTAAGTAAGTTCACCGGAGAGTCTAAGCCTGAAACTTGGCTTGAAGACTACCGAGTGGCTGTACAAATTGGTGGCGGTAATGATGAGGTGGCCATGAAGCATTTGCCACTTATGTTAGAGGGTTTGGCCAGGGCGTGGTTGAATCAGTTAGCTCCTAGCAGCATTTACACCTGGGAAGATCTTTCCTGAGTGTTCGTTAGGACGTTCGAGGGAACTTGCAAGCGACCGGCCGGATTGACAGAGCTGCAAGTTTGCGTACAAAAGTCGAGTGAAACACTGAGAGATTACATCCAGAGATGGATCACTTTGCATCATACTGTAGAGAATGTGTCGGACCATCAAGCGGTCTGAGCCTTCAAGGATGGTGTCAAGAACAGAGAGTTGAGCCTGAAGTTTGGTCGAACTGGAGATATGACCCTGATTCGGATGATGGAAATAGCCACCAAGTACGCCAATGGCGAAGAAGAGGACCGACTCCGGAGTGGCAAGTACAAGCCGAGTCAGTCGGAGAAAAGAAACTCCAGTCGGAAGCAGAAGCGGAAGGCCGAGCCGGCTGCTCCTGGAGAGGCTCTGGCCGTGACTCAGGGCAAATTCAAAGGGAAGCCCAAAGGATCTTGGAACCCCAAGAAGGTAAAGGATAAGGAAGGTAATGACGTGATGGATCTACCGTGTCATATCCACACGAAGAAAGACAAAGAGGGTAACTTCATCTACCCAAAGCATACCACTCGCTAGTGCCGGCTCTTAATCCAGCAGTTTTAAGGAAAACAGCCGAAGGACAAAGAGAAGGAGTTGGACAAGGCCGAGGACAAGGAGGACAGTGATGGAGAGTACCCTCATGTCAACTCCACTCTGATGATTTTTGCTGATGTAGAGAGCAAAAGTCGACTGAAAGTGATCAACCGTGAGGTCAATATGGTCGCCCCGACGACACCAAGCTATCTGAGATGGTTGCAAACTCCCATTACTTTCGACCAGTCTGATCACCCTACTCACATTTCCACCCCTGGGAGGCAAGCGCTGGTGGTCGACCCAGTCGTCGAAGGCACTCGACTGAGGAAGGTATTGATGGATGGCGGCAGTGGATTGAATATACTGTATGCAGAGACGCTCAAGGGAATGGGCATTTCGATGTCCAGGCTCAGTTCCAGCAACATGAGTTTTCACGGAGTCATCCCTGGAAAGAAGGCTGAGTCACTCGGCCAAATAGCTCTGGATGTAGTGTTCGGCGACTCGAAGCATTCCGCAAAGAGAAGCTGACATTTGAAGTCGTGGATTTCCGAAGCGCCTACCACGCTATTTTGGGAAGACCAGCCTATGCCCGCTTCATGGCTCGACCATGTTATGTGTACCTCAAATTAAAGATGCCTGGCCCCAAAGGCGTGATCACTATCACTGGCAGCCGGAAGAAGGCAGAAGAGTGTTTCCAGAAAGGCTCAAAGATTGCGGATGACCAGATAACAGTGGTAGAGCTGGAAGGATACAAGAAAAATGCAGATCCGAGTGATTTGTTACGGGCCAAGAAGCCCGCCCCAGAGTCAGCGTTCCAGTCGTCTGGGGAGACGAAGCCAGTTCATATCCACCCGACCGACCCCAACGCAGCTCCAACCCACATTTCCACAACACTCGACTCTAAATAGGAAGAAGCGCTCATCCAGTTCCTCCGTGAGAACTGGGACATCTTTGCATGGAAGCCAGCTGACATGCCGGGTGTTCCCAGGGGGCTGGCTGAGCATCGCCTTAGAGTCGACTCAAAAGCAAAACCTGTTAAAGAACATCTTCGATGGTCCGCCATTCAGAAGAAAAAAGCCATTGGCGGGGAGGTGGCTCGACTCCTTGCAGCAGAGTTCATCCGAGAGATATACCACTCCGAGTGGCTCGCCAATGTCGTCATGGTTCCCAAGAAGGACAACTCACTTTGCATGTGCATTAATTTCAAACATATCAATTGGGCCTGCCCAAAAGATCATTTTCCTCTCCCTCACATCGACCAAATTGTCGACTCGACTACGAGGTGCGAGAGATTGTCTTTTTTAGACGCTTATTCTGGGTATCATCAGATCCGTCTGTATGGACCTGACGAAATCAAAACAGCTTTCATCACTCCACTCGGGTGCTTCTGCTATATCACCATGCCATTCGGCCTCAAGAATGCCGGAGCCACGTTCATGAGAATGATTCAAAAGTGTTTACTCACTCAAATCAGTCGGAATGTGGAAGCATACATGGATGATATCGTGGTCAAGTCACGAAAGATTCCGACCTGTTGACTGACCTAGCTGAAACATTTGCCAATCTCAGGAGGTATGATATCAAGCTCAATCCATCAAAGTGCACATTCGGAGTACCTGGCGGAAAGTTACTCGGTTTTCTCGTTTCAGAACGAGGAATCAATGCTAACCCAGAAAAAGTTGGCACCGTACTCCGAATGAAACGCCCTGTGCGTGTGCACGACGTCCAGAAGCTTACTGGATGCTTGGCCGCGCTAAGTCGATTCATCTCTCGCCTCGGTGAAAAAGCATTGCCCCTTTACCGACTGATGAAGAAGGCAGACAAGTTCGAGTGGACTCCAGAAGCTGATGCAGCATTTGCCGAGCTAAAAACTCTGCTCTCCACCCAGCCGGTGCTTGCTGCTCCAATCAGCAAAGAGCCTCTGTTGCTTTATATTGCAGCCACAGGACAAGTCGTCGGTACAGTACTTACGGTCGAGCGGGAAGAAGAAGGGAAAGCCTTCAAAGTTCAGCGCCCAGTGTATTATCTCTCTGAAGTTTTGACCCCATCGAAGCAAAGATATCCCCATTATCAGAAGCTCGTATATGGGATCTACATGACCATGAAGAAGGTTTCTCATTATTTCTCTGATCATGACATTACAATCGTCAGCGACGCACCATTGTCAGAGATTCTGCACAACAGAGATGCAACTGGTCGAGTGGCTAAATGGGCGATTGAACTCCTTCCCCTTGATATCAAATTCGAGGCAAAGAAAGCCATTAAGTCCCAGGCTATAGCAGATTTCCTTGCCGAGTGGATTGAGCAACAGCAACCGACTGAAGTTCACTCGAAGCATTGGACCATGTTCTTTGATGGCTCTAAGATGTTAAATGGTTCTGGTGCTGGGGTTGTTTTGGTTTCCCCCCGAGGAGATAAATTCAGATATGTGCTCCAAATCCACTTCGATTCCTCCAACAATGAAGCAGAATATGAAGCACTCTTGTATGGGTTGCGCATGGCCATTTCACTCGGCGTCCGTCGCCTTATGGTCTATGGCGACTTAGATTTGGTGGTCAATCAGGTGATGAAGGAGTGGGACATTAGAAGCCCAGCCATGACTAGATACTGCAATGCAGTGAGGAAGCTCGAAAAGAAGTTCGAAGGGTTAGAGCTCCACCACATACCCCGACTGAAAAATCAAGCAGCTGACGATTTAGAGAAGATAGGATCCAAGAGAGAAGCCATCCCCAGTGATGTGTTCTTGGAGCATATCCACACTCCGTCAGTCGTAGAAGATCCTTTTACCGACGAAGCTCCGCAATCTAAGAGTGTTACGGATCCGACTGAGGTTGAAGTCCCAGCAGTGGTCGACCTGATCATGGAAGTTTTAGTGACCACTCCCGATTGGACAGTACCGCATATCGCGTATATATTGAGGAAAGAACTCCCGGAGGACGAAGAAGAGGCTCGACAGATCGTCCGCCGATCTAAGGCCTTTACCGTGATAAGGGGACAGCTGTACAGAGAAAGCGCGACTGGAGTTGGTCAGAAATGCATAATGCCGGAGGAAGGTCGAATAATCCTTGATGACATCCACTCGGGGACCTGTGGCCATCATGCGTCCTCTCGGACCATCGTGGCCAAAGCATACCGAGCCGGATTTTATTGGCCAAGAGCGAATGAAATGGCAAAGGAGATAGTCGACAAGTGCGAGGGATGTCAATTTTACTCCAATATGTCACACAAGCCCGCGTCAGCTTTGAAGACCATACCACTCGTCTGGCCCTTTGCAGTATGGGGGTTGGATATGGTTGGTCCTTTGAGAACAGGTAGAAGCGGTTTCACCCATGTGCTGGTAGCAGTCGACAAGTTCACCAAGTGGATTGAGGCCAAACCCATCAAGAACCTCGATGTCGGTACTGCTGTCAGCTTCATCAGAGAATTGATATTCAGATATGGAGTCCCTCACAGCATCATCACGGGCAACGGGTCAAACTTCGATTCCTAAGAATTCAGAGCTTTCTGCACGTCTCAAGGCACACGAGTCGACTATGCTTCAGTCGCCCATCCACAGTCGAATGGACAGACAGAACGAGCCAATGGCTTGATTCTCAAAGGGTTGAAACCCCGTTTGATGCGCGATCTCAAGCATGCGGCTGGTGCATGGGTCGACGAACTTCCCTCGGTGCTTTGGGGGTTAAGGACCATGAACAATCGGTCGACTGGAAGAACTCCATTCTTCTTAGTCTACGGAGCTGAAGCAGTCTTGCCGAGTGACCTCCTCCACAATGCTCCCCGGGTCGAGCTCTACACCGAAGCTGAAGCAGAACAAGCGCGGCAGGATGCAGTCGACCTTTTAGAGGAAGAAAGGGAGATGGCTCTGATCAGATCGACCATTTACCAACAAGACTTGCGTCACTTCCACGCCAAAAACGTGGAGAGTCGAGCCTTCCAGGAAGGAGATTTAGTTCTCCGAGTGGATCAGCAGAAACCACACAAGATTGCTCCTTCTTGGGAAGGTCCCCTCATCATCACCAAGGTTCTCCACAATGGAGCATATCGTCTTTACAATGTCGAGCATCAGATTGACGAGCCCCGAGCTTGGAACGCGGAGCTTCTCCGCCCCTTTTACACTTAAGTATTCACTCGGATGAGTTGTAATAAAAGTACTTATGTAGTTTATTTATCAAAGACAAGAGCTTTATTTCTTTTCTTATTTCTTTTGTCCACACAAAACAATCCCCCAGTGGGTGGCTCGGTTGCAAATCTGATTCGCCTAATTTTGTAAAAAAAATCCTAACCGAGTGGTGAGCCAGTCTCCCACACGAAGGCTTAGCTGCGAAATCCGTTTCGCCTAAGATAAACAAAATCCTACCGAGTGGTAAGCCAGCCTTCCACTCGGGGGCTTAGCTGTAGTCCAAGTACTCGCCTAAGTTAAATAAAATCCTACCGAGTGGTAAGCCAGCCTTCCACTCGGAGGCTTAGCTGCAGCCTAGTGCTTGCCTAAGTTAAACAAAATCCTACCGAGTGGTAAGCCAGCCTTCCACTCGGAGGCTTAGCTGCAGCATTGCGCTCGCCTAAGTACAAATACAACGTGCGCTCTGCAAGGAGGACGAGGTGCAGGTCGACTGCTACCCTCTCCTTCCGAGCTACGCCACAAATACAACATGCGCTCTGCAAGGGGGACGAGGTGCAGGTCGACTGATACCCTCTCCTTCTGAGCTACGCCACAAATACAACATGCGCTCTACAAGGAAGACGAGGTGCAGGTCGACTGCTACCCACTCCTTCCAAGCTACGCCACCAATACAAATCCTACCGAGTGGAGAGCAGACCTCCCACTCGGGGGCTTAGCTGCAGCCCAGTGCTCACCTAAGTTTTTGGAAATCCTACCGAGTGGAGAGCAGACCTCCCACTCGGGGGCTTAGCTACAGCCTAGTGCTCGCCTAAGTATCTGAAATCCTACCGAGTGGAGAGCAGACCTCCCACTCGGGGGCTTAGCTGCAGCCCAGTGCTCGCCTAAGTATGTTGGAGAACAAGTCGATTGCAATGAGCGCCTCGCTTTAACCTGCAAAAGACACCTCAAACCAAATGCAAACATATTAAACGTTGAATCCAAGTTCGGATAACACCTAACGGAACCGAAAGTGCTCAGGCGCTAGGCCTGTTAAGGTTTATCGGTTACAAAACTCACTCGGCATACCGAGGCAAATTTAAAGTATCAAGCTCAGAAGTTTTTTACCCCTCCTGTGGAGGGCTGGAAGGCGCAACAAACTCGTCCAGGTCGATTCCATCTGCAATTCGAGTGGCGGCGGTGATGAAGGTCTCCATGAAGGATCGGAAATCGTGCTTCTTGGTGTTAGCCACCCTAAGGGCAACCAGCTTGTCCTCTCGCGCATCCTTGCAATGAACGCGGACCAGAGACAGAGCAACATCCGCACAACACCTGGCCGAGGACTTCTTCCACTCCTGCACTCGACTTGGGACCTCGTTCAGTCGAGTCATCAGAGACTCGAGGTCGTTCTGGAGCGTCTCTCTTGGCCAGAGTGTTGTGTCGATGCGAGAAGTTGTGACCTTCAGCCTTGCAAGATAGTCGACGACGGCAGCAACGCGAGATTCAAGCCGGAGCACATTCATGGCGACTTCATCTTTCACGGGAGAGTTGATGGGATCCAGGTTTATTTCCAGTCGACCAGTCTCCTCTTCAAAGTTCTGGCAAAATTCTGCAAGCACAACCACCGATTCAAGACAACAGTCCGAGATCGCAATTGAAACGCCTGTTTGTTACAAAGGATTACCTTCAAGCATGAGGAATAGCTTCTTGGCGAGTCCACCCAGATAAGCCTCCAGATCGTTCTTCTTTCCCTCCAACTCGCTGGCCTTGTCATTCAGGGCAACCTTGTCACTTCTCAGTCGACTGACCTCCTCGTTGGCAGCATCAAGAGCAGCCTTCAGATTGGTGTTTTCTTCTTCAAGCTTGGTAACTGAAGCCAACTTTTCATCTGCGAGCTTGGTCTTCTCTAAAGCCGCTCTCTGCAATCCAGCCAAGTCAAGGTCTTTCTTCTTTAGGGCATCCCTCACTTTGTCTGCAAAGTGAGATCAGACTCTGAAACAAACGAGAGGCAAAAGCAGTCGTCGGAGGCCTCACCAAACATACCTTTAGCCTCCTCCTTCGCCTTCGTTAGGTTCTCTTGGGTCAGTTTCAGATCAAGCTTGAGCTGGATAAGTTTGTTCTCCATCTCAGTATAACGAGCCGCAAGGTCGCAGGATTTCTGCGAAGAACCAATCGACAGATGTCAAAGACAATTCACTTCCGAGTGACTAAGGAAAAATCATAGCATTTCTAAGACTATGGCCGGATACAAACATTCGACCACAGTCTCGGGGACTACACCCAGTGGGTGCACTCAGCGTGCCCCCACTAGTTTCATCAGTTAGAGTCGACCAGTCGACCAATAACAAAAATAACGGGAGGTGTTCTTCAGACTATAGTCGACTGCCAGCAGTCGACCACAGTCTCGGGGACTACACCCAGTGGGTGCACTCAGCGTGCCCCCACCGGTTTATGAATCTATTCGACCTAGTCGAGTAAGGGAAAAACTTAAGACATAAAGACTATAGTCGACTGCCAGCAGTCGACCATAGCCTTGGGGACTACACCCAGTGGGTGCACTCAGCGTGCCCCCACTAACCCGGAATTTCAATCGGCACACCCAGCGGGTGTAGGACAAACTCTAGGAATTTTGGAAAGAAGAGCTTTCAGATATCATATCCTGTCACATCCCTAGTCTGGTATGACTTAGACTAGCTAGCTATTTGTGCATCATATTTAAATTTCATTTAAATTTGAAATGAGTATTGGTGGAAACCTCAGAATCATTTTTTTTAAATGACCCAAATAAAAATTTCTCCAAAAGGGTCCAAGAAAATGCTCATGTTGCCCTCTGAAAATATTGGACAGAGATAAAAATCAAAACAATATTTTTAGGAGCTCATGGACATTTATTTGGCCATTTGGATTAATTCGATAAATATCTGCATTGGAAATATATTTCTATATATATGAAATATGGTCCAAAAATTATGCCAATTATAAAAGAGCTCTGGAATAATACCATTAGCCCCTACAAAAATTGGCATAATAAAATTAAATGATTTAATATATTTATTAAATCAAACAAATGTCAAAAAATTAGAAAAGAAAACAGAAAAGGGGAGAGAAACTTACCTGGGCCACTTACCTGGCCCATCTCCAGCTGGCGGCCCAGCCCACCCCCGCTGCCTTCTGTCGTCTCCCTCCTCGGACAGAAGGACGAGGGCGTGTGCCCGACGCTCGCCGGCACGCGCGCGCGCCACCTCCCCCCCTGCTGGCCACCTCCTGCTTCCCCGGACTCCCTCCCAATGCCACGGAGACGGCCACGTACCCCAGGCCCTCTCATTCCTCCTCCCCCCCATGCTCATCCCCTCCTCTGGCTCCCCTCACTTCCACCGAACGCGGCCGCCGCCGCCGACGAGAACCACCACGGCCACAGCCACCCCCTCGCCCCTCGGTTGTGCCCACGAGCTCCGCGACGTCGTCCTCGACCCCCTCACCGAACCCCGCCCCGCCGGAAGCCCTGCAGCGTCGACTTCGAGCTCTTCTTCAACCTTCGGCCGCCGGTGACCTCGTCTTCGATTCGCGCCGTCTAGGTCGTCCCCAGGCCCACTGAGCTGCGCTTCGACCTCCCAGTGAGCTCCTCCGTCGTTTCACCCTAACCCCACGGCCTAGCGCTCGTTGTAGCACCACTTCCCATGATGCCCGAAGCACACCGCCGCACGAACTCGTCGTCGACGAGGCTCCGGTGGCCAATCGGCCCCGTGCATATGCCCGTTGGCTTTGTGGGAGCCTGCAGAACGCGTAGTTGCTACCCGTTGATCCTCCCGTGCACGGTGGCGCCATTTTCATCGGCGCCCGAACTCCGGCGACCGCCAAAGTCGTCGCCGGCGACGTCTCCGGCCACCCCGAGCTCAACCATCACCACCAAGAGCTGCGGCTCGTTCCCAGGAGCTCGTAGATGCTCTCCGCCTCCCGTTTGGTGGCCGTAACGTGCAAATGCACTTCCTCCGCCGCGCTCGGCCTCGCCGGCGGCTAAACGCCGGCGAGTTGACCGGGTTTGACCCCCCAGGGTCGCTGACCAGTGGGCCCGACCCCCCCTAACCTTTTAATTAAATTAATTAACCCCTGTTAACCCCCCTGTCACTGACGTGTGGGTCCCACACGTCAGGTTTGACCCTGGACAGCCGCGTTGACCCGCTGATGTAGTGATGACGTCATGCTGGCGCAATAATATAATTTCTGGATTTAAATTTAATCAGAAAATTCCAGAAATTGATTTAAACTTCAAAAATTCATAGAAATTCAACCGTAGCTCAGATTGAAATAATTTATATATGAAAAATTATCAGAAAAATGCAATCTTTCCATCTGTACTAGTTTCATGCATGACAAACCAACTTATACATGCTGAATATGAGAAAACACATTATGGCATATTAAGAGACTTATTTTTGGAGTTGCATTTGAACCTTTTGTTCAAATGGACTTCATTCATTTGAATACTAGTTGCATTAGCTCAAATAGCATCACATCTACATGCCATGTTCATGCATCATATTGTTGCATATGATTGTGTTTTGATTGCCGGCACCGTTCCTTCTCGATAGGTCCTGCTCCGGAGACGTTCCAGAGTACCTGTCTGTGAAGCAGTGCCTCCCTTGTTGATTTACCAGGCAAGCAAACCCCCTTGTTCATCTCGATAAAACCCTACTCTCTTGCTCCTGCTCTCAGTTATTGCATTAGGACAACAACGATTCATCTGCTATTTTGTGCTGCGGTAGTTGAACCCATTCCTCTGCATGACCTGTCATTGCCACAGTAAATAGTTGAAACCCACTAGCATGTGTAGGAGTTGATTGAAGCCACTGATGTGTTCCTACCATGCTATGCCTGCTATTGCTTAGAGTTGTGTCAGGTCTGATTCATTGGGAATGAATTGGAGTGTCACGATATGTTCTGATGCTGAGAGTGAAGTGTGTGAACACGATTTGGTAAAGGTAGCGGTGAGAGGCCATGTAGGAGTACTTGGTGGGTTGTCTCACTGGAACCGTCCTTAAGTCCTGAGTTCTGTGTATGTTGTCCAATGACTCGATACTACCACACATTGGGCTCCGGGCGCTCCAAGCCCTCTCGACTTATTAACCAACTTGATCTCTGTCCAGGAGTCGCAACTAGTTTCTGGTGTTTGTAGGTAGTGCTATTTTTCTACCAAGTGGCACGCGGCAGGGTGGGCTTGGGACAGACTAGGCACACGTGGCCTGGTGTACCGAGTGGCACCCAGATGGTGGGCTCGGGAACCCTGTACACATCGTTTGGGGCCGTG
The DNA here is from genome assembly GCF_018294505.1 of Triticum aestivum. Lineage (NCBI taxonomy): Eukaryota > Viridiplantae > Streptophyta > Magnoliopsida > Poales > Poaceae > Triticum > Triticum aestivum. The sequence continues at coordinate 337,447,950 of NC_057810.1, forward strand.
AGCGACACCCCGGCCGGATCTCCTTGCGGATGAAACCCGAATAGGCGATAAACCTGGACTAGAGTCTTGTGTGGTTAGTCAGGTCGTGGCCGACACCCTCGCCAGGCTTCCGCTTGAAGGTTGCCGAGATACATGATGTGTACATGGCGGTAAGTGGCGAGAGCGTGTGTGAAGAAGTACACCCCTGCAGGGTTAACATGATCTATTCGAATAGCCGGGTCCGCGGTTATGGACTTCTTGGATGCTTACATGGTACATAGACAACTTGAAGTGGATACTATAAAATGCTCAAGACAAGTGTGAGTGCTATGGATGGCCTTCTCGTAGGGAGACGGGGACGAATCCATAGTAGTGTATTGTGTGGTGATTAGTGGACTCGTGTACGTTGTTTCACCTCCAGAGTTTCTGGTAGTCGTAGAATAGGATAGCCACAGAGTCAAAGCTGGCTTGCTGCAACTAAACCCCACATTACCCTCTTGATACCAATGCATGTACGATAGGATCTGATGTAAGTCTTGCTGAGTACCTTTGTACTCATGTTGCTTTATTTATGTTTTTGCAGCGGAGACTTCGGTCTTACTAGTGTTCTCGTGGACTTCGACTAGTAGCTAGTACCTCAGCTACGATCTTGATCGGATGTTGTAGATAGTCAGGCTCTTCAGCCTTTTTCTTTTGTAGATGTCTGTACCCAGACATGTAATGCTTCCGCTTGTTGCTTGTATGCTCTGTATGATGGGTCTTGTGACCCCTGTTTGCAATATATGCTATGACGGCTCTTCTGAGCCTTTATCTATATGAGTTGTTGAGTTATGCTGTGATGCCATGTTGTACAGCACATACTTGCATGTTATGCGTACGTGTAATGTGTATTGCTATGTGTGGGATCTGACTATCTAGTTGTTTATTCTTAGTAGCCTCTCTTACCGGGAAATGTCTCCTAGTGCTTCCACTGAGCCCTGGTAGCTTGCTACTGCTCCGGAACACGTAGGCAGGCCGGCATGTGTCCTTCTTCAATCCTGTGTCTGTCCCTTCGGGGAAATGTCACGCGATGAATACCGGAGTCCTGCTAGCCCGCTACAGCCCGGTTCATCGGAGACCTGTTAGCCCAGTGCTACAGCCTGGATTCACTCGCTGATGACCGACACGTTCGATGCTGGGTCATGGATGCCTGTCCCTGTAAGTTAGTGCCACTTTGGGTTTACGACTAGCCATGTCAGCCCGGGCTCTTTATCATATGGATGCTAGCGACACCATCATATACGTGTGCCAAAATGCGCAAACGGTCCCGGGCAAAGGTAAGGCGACACCCGTGGGGATACCGTGCGTGAGGCCGCAAAGCGATATGAGGTGTTACATGCTAGATCGATGTGGCATCGAGTCGGGGTCCTGACATATCCTAACATAACAGGCAGTGACCGACTGACCTGAACATTACTCTGAAGAGCTGAACTGGCATCATAGGCTGCCTGACTGGCTTCTCGTATTGCCTTCACTTGATCCATCATGACCCCTGCTTGGCGTATTGCTTCTTTAGCAGCATTAGCCTGGTCCTGGAACATGGTAGGTTGAGAAAAGTGAAGGTTGAGCAGCACTCGATGATGAAGGACGAGCACTCGTCAACGGCACCGCAAAGGTTACGGTAGGCCGAGTGACATTGTCTCCCTCCACGACCAATGTCTCGGGTGCTGGCACGTCCTGAGTCGCCTTGCCAGCAGACGCTTTCTTGCTCCTCCTCTGCCTTGGTGGTTCCTCGTCGTCGTCGTCGGGAAGGTCGATAACGACATTAGACGAAGCTACAGAAAAAGAATCAAAATTAGAGACAAGAAGCCAATCGACTGAAGATGGAACTACAAGAGTCATACCAGGTTTCGAAGTAACAGCATCCTCCATCTCCTGATCTTCAGCTCTGGTCGAGGTATCAGAAGTAGCAGCACTGCAGTTTCAGAAGACAGTCGATTAGCTCATGAGTCGACCAGGAATAAGTTCATGAGGAATAGACAAATTCAAGCTACACCATTACCCTGAGATAGTGGGGATCACCATCTTCATCTTCGGCAAGACCTTCGCCGACTTCGACGGAGCCACTCGAGACTGCTTCGGAGCTTTCTCAGTCGGCGCCGGAGAAGTAGTCCAAGGGCGCTTGGACGACTGCGTGATGGTTGCGACCCCCTTACCGCGCTCGACCGCGGGATCATGGACAAGCTTCGAGCGTCTTTCCGAGCGAGGAGGTACAACTTCCTCCTCCTCCTCCTCCTCCTCTTCCTCCTCATCAGAGTCATCACCCTCATCATCGTCGTCAGCATCCAAATCCCACTCCTCCGGGCTTTCGCCCCCACTTCCTTCCTCCTCTTCAGTCGGCGTCTGCGCTCCATTGGGCATCGAGTATAACTCGGCGGTGGCCTATCAGACAACAAAACAAAGATCAATCGACCAATTCGCAGCAAAGCAGAATGAATACGACAAGATTACAATTGGAGATAAGTGGTCATACCGTGTCCAGTGTATAGGTACAGTCGAGTGGTGGGATCCTCCTAGCCCCTCGAGGGTTGTCCTTATTCCCTGTGATGGCTGCCACCCACCTCTCTAGTGTGGCGTCGTTGACCGCTTCTGGATGGACCCGAGTGGTCTCTTTGGTACCACAGTACAGCCACATCGGGTGGCCTCGGTACTGAAGCGGTTGGATGCGCCGTCTGAGGAAGACCTCCAGAAGATCCATACCCGTCACTCCATCCCTAACAAGTTGGACTACGCGCTCCATCAACATTTTCACCTGAGCTTTCTCCTCAGGAAGCACCTTCAGAGAAGAGGGTTTGTCCACTCGGTCCATGGAGAACGGAGGGAGACCAGTCGACTGCCCCGGCGTCGACTCGTCTTGGCAGTAGAACCAAGTCGACTGCCACCCTCTGACCGACTCAGGAAGGGTCATGGCCGGGAAAGTACTCTTATTCCTCATCTGAATCCCAAGACCACCACACATCTGGATAACCTTAGTCCTCTCATCGTCCGGACTCGCCTTTTTCACTGTCTGTGAGCGACAGGTGAATATGTGCTTAAAGAGACCCCAGTGTGGTCGACAACCCAGGAAGTTCTCGCACATGGACACAAAAGCAGCAAGGTAGGCGATGGAATTGGGGGTGAAATGGTGGAGTTGCGCCCCAAAGAAATTCAGAAACCCTCGGAAGAAAACACTTGGCGGCAGAGAAAAGCCACGGTCTACATGAGTGGCTAGGAGAACGCACTCACCCTCCTGCGGCTGCGGTTGACACTCGGTCCCCGGAAGCCTTGCTGACCCGTGGGGGATCAGACCCTTGTTGGCCAGGTCATTGAGATCTGTCTCGGTGATGGTCGAGCAGATCCAATCCCCTTGGACCCAACCTTTCGGCAGGAGGGACCTTGACGAAGATCCGCCCCGACTGGACGGTCTCCCCTTCGCTTTCCCCGCCGTCGCCTTCTTCGCACGCTCTAAGGCCGCCGTCTTCTCCTTCACCATTGTCGCCGGCGAAGCACGCAAGGAGTGGATAGGCGGAGGCGAGAGCAGGCGCAGCGGGCGGAGGCAAAGAGGGCGGAAAGAAGAATGGGAAGGCACTGTTCAAAAACCCTCGCCCGGCGCTTTATATAAGGGCGCTTCCGAGTGGCTGACGAGTGGGTCCGGGCGGTCCTGTCACATCCCGAAACAGTCGCGCACGCACGATACGTGGCGAAAAAGGCGGAACAGAAATCGAGGCGTCCACGCCTTATCCCATCCGAGTACCGCGGTCCACCCCGTTTCGCGCGCTTCCCAAAAATTCGGATCCCACAAAATCCGCTAACGGCAGATCAATCTGTCAGACGATATCTTTCCTACGATCCGTCGCTCGGAAGTTCACTAAAGTTCAAAAGTTCACTCGGCAGAAAAAAGGAATGGATCAAGGCAACTAAAAGAAAAGTTGATGCCAACGCTGAAAAGAAGAATCGCTGATCCAGGATACGACATGATCAAAGCACGGGAAATAGGTCGGAGAAAATCATCAACTCCTTCCTCACTCGAACCTCGATCCATTCGGGGGCTAATGATGAGGTTATGTACCTAGGGTAGGGTCATGGACCTATCTGGGATACCCTACCCAATGACATCCTTAGAAGAAGCTACCTTCCAGTCGACCAAGAGGGACTTCACTCGACCAAGAGGGACTTCACTCGACGATGAAGATAGCCACTCGACCATGAAGCCAACCACTCGACGGCCAGGAGACCTAAAACCACTCAACGCGCAATGGTCTGTCATTAAGTAGCTTTAATAGTCTTCATGGCACTTTACGAGGGCGTTACCAGTAACCCCCTATCTTAATGTACTTTAAACCCTGCATAACTGAGGGTCGGAGGGGTCCGGCGGACTCTATATAAGCCACCCCCTCCTCAGTGTAAAGGGTTCGCACCCCTGTAACTCATATACACAGAACCCAGTCGACCGCCTCTGGGCTCCGAGACGTAGGGCTGTTACTTCCTCCGAGAAGGGCATGAACTCGCTAAATACTCGTGTGTACAACGACTCCATAGCTAGGATCTTGCCTCTCCATACCTACCCCCCATTCTACTGTCAGACTTAGAACCACGACAGTGGGTGTAACAATGGTATTGATGTCCTCATCATCCTCCCCTTCTTGAAATGAAGTCGTCCTCGATGGAAGTTCATCTTCCTCACCCAAATAACGCTTCAAATCTGCAATGTTAAAAGTGGGACTAACCCCAATATCTGCAGGCAGCTCAAGTTTATATGTATTATCATTTATTTTCTCCAACACCTTAAAGGGACCATCAGCACGTGGCATTAGCTTTGATTTGCGCAAATCAGGAAATCTATCCTTACGCAAATGTAACCAAACAAGATCTCCAGGTGCAAACACAACAAGTTTTCTACCCTTATCTCCAGCAAGTTTATATTTAGCATTCATACGCTCAATGTTTTCCTTAGTTAACTCATGCATATTTAAAATCAATTCAGCACGTTCTTTAGCATCAAAATTAACCTTCTCCGAAGATGGAAGAGACAACAAATCAATAGGTGCACAAGGTAGGAAACCATACACAACTTCAAAAGGGCACATCTTAGTAGTAGAATGCAATGAACGATTATAAGCAAATTCAATATGAGGCAAGCATTCCTCCCACATTTTCTTATTATTCTTCAAAACAGCCCTAAGCATAGTAGACAATGTTCTATTGACTACTTCAATTTGTCCATCAGTTTGGGGGTGACAAGTAGTACTAAAAAGCAGTTTAGTCCCCAACTTAGCCCATAAACATCTCCAAAAGTGGCTAAGAAATTTAGTATCACGATCTGAAACAATAGTATTTGGCACACCATGCAAGCGAATAATTTGACGAAAGAACAAATCAGCAACATTAACAGCATCATCGCTTTTATGACATGGTATAAAGTGTGCCATTTTCGAGAATCTATCCACGATAACAAATATGATATCCCTCTCCTTCTTTGTTCTAGGTAAACTTAAAACAGAGTCCATAGATATATCCTCCCAAGGAACACTAGGTACAGGCAAAGGCATATATAAACCATGAGCATTGAGTCATGACTTAGCTTTTTGACATGTAGTGCAGCGAGCAGTAAAACGCTCAACATCCCGTCTCATCTTTAGCCAAAAGAAATGTGTAGCAAGTACGTCCTCCGTCTTCTTCACGCCAAAGTGTCCCATTAGTCCTCCTCCATGCGCCTCCTGCCACAACAAAAGATGAACGGAGCTAGTTGGAATGCATAGCTTGTTAGCACGGAACACAAATCCATCATTAACGACGAACTTGTTCCATGTTCTTCCTTCTTTACAATTCTGCAATACATCTTTAAAATCAGCATCATGCACATATTGATCTTTGATGGTCTCCAAACCAAATATTTCGAAGTCAAGTTGTGAAAGCATAGTATAGCGACGAGACAATGCATCAGCAATAACATTTTCTTTACCCTTCTTGTGTTTAATGACATAAGGGAAAGTCTCACTGAATTCAACCCATTTAGCATGTCTACGATTCAGTTTAGCTTGACTTTTAATATGTTTCAAAGATTCATGATCACAATGTATAACAAATTCTTTGGGCCATAAATAATGTTGCCATGTTTCTAAAGTCCGAACAAGAGCATATAATTCTTTATCATAAGTAGAATAATTCAGACTAGGCCCACTCCATTTTTCAGAAAAGTATGCAACAGGTTTGCCATCTTGTAATAACACACCTCCTAATCCAATTCCACTAGCATCACATTCAAGCTCAAAAGTCTTACTAAAATCAGGAAGTTGGAGTAAAGGAGCATGTGTCAACTTATCTTTCAATACAGTGAAGGCTTCTTCCTGTGCGGTACCCCAAACAAAAGGCACATCCTTCTTTGTAAGCTCGTTGAGAGGTGCAGCAATGGTGCTGAAATCTCCCACAAAATGCCTATAGAATCCAGCGAGGTGAAGAAAACTTCTCACTTGTGTGACCGTTTTGGGCTGCGGCCAACTCTCAATAGCTTCAATCTTGGCTTTGTCAACTTCAATTCCCTGTGGAGTAACGACATAGCCAAGAAAAGATACTCGGTCGGTGCAAAAGGTGCACTTCCCAAGGTTATCAAACAAACGTGCATCACGTAGAGCAATAAAAACAACATGTAAATGTTCCAAATGTTCTTCCAAAGATCTGTTATAAATCAATATGTCATCAAAGTAAACTACCACAAATTGTCCAATGAAAGCACGTAAAACTTCGTTCATTAATCTCATGAAAGTACTAGGTGCATTAGTTAACCCAAAAGGCATGACTAACCACTCATATAATCCAAACTTAGTTTTCAATGTTGTTTTCCATTCATCCCCCAATTTCATACGAATTTGATGGTATCTTCTATGAAAATCAACTTTGGAGAATATTATAGAGCCACTCAATTTATCAAGCATATCATCTAGCCTAGGAATAGGATGACGATAACGAATAGTAATATTATTAATGCCTCTACAATCAACACACATACGCGATGTACCATCCTTTTTGGCACTAAAATAATAGGAACAACACAAGGACTAAGGGATTCACGTATATAACCTTTGTCGGGAACCTCTTGTACTTGACGCATAATCTCCTTCGTCTCCTCTGGATTGGTAAGGTATGGTGCACAGTTGGGTAGCGATGCACCGGGAATTAAGTCAATTTGATGTTCAATCCCTCGAATAGGTGGTAATCCCGGTGGCACATATTGTGGGAAGACTTCAGCGAACTCCTGCAAAATGTTAGTGACAGCAGGGGGCAAAGAGGAAGGCACGTCCTCGAAGGAAAATAAAGCCTCTTTGCACACAAAAGCATAGCAAACAGATTTGCTAAAATCTAGCTCATCAATATCAGATTTAGTGGCAAGTAAACATGCACTTTTCAATTTAATTTCAGAAGCAACACTAGATGGTTTATTATTAGGCTTCATTTGTTGCTCAAATTCTTTTGCCACAATCTGATTTTCACTCTTATTCTTCTCCTGTTTTGCTTTATTAGCTCGATTAATATCATCTTTCAAAATGGAATCAGGAGTCATAGGAAGCAAAGTAATATTTTTATCCTTATGAACAAGAGTATACTGATTGTTTCTACCATGGTGAACAGAATTATTATCAAATTGCCATGGTCGACCAAGTAATAAGTAACATGCTTGCATAGGTACCACATCACAATCAACATAATCAGCATATGTAGAGATACTAAAATGCACACGAACAGTACGTGTTACCTTAACCTTGCCGTTGTTGTTGAACCATTGGATGTAGTAAGGATGTGGATGTGGTCTTGTGGTGAGAGATAGCTTCTCCACCATCTCCATGCTAGCCAAGTTGTTGCAGCTCCCTCCGTCTATGATGACGCGCACAGAACGTTCCTTCACAACGCCCTTTGTATGGAACAAATTGTGCCTCTGATTTTGCTCAGCTTGTGTGACCTGCACACTCAAAACACGTTGAGCAACTAAACATTCATACCTGTCAGCGTCTTCAGGAGCCATGTATTGCATCTCATGATTAGAATCATCTCCACCATGTTCTACATGTGTAATAAGAGCCAAAGTCTCCTCATCATAGTCACTAGCGAACTCATACCCACCATCCTCAGTAGCAATCATCACACGCTGAGATTTGCATTCTCTCGCATAATGACCTCTTCCCTTACAACGACAACAAATAATATCACTTGTGTGCCCTGTTGATGCCATGGAAGAAGAAGAACTCTGTGGAGGCCCGGCAGGTGCGCTCTTGGCAGATAATGTTGGTTGTGCATGCTTTCTTGTATCACGGCTGGAGGTGGCACCTGATGGAAGTGCTGGTGCAGTTGAAGTAGAAGATGCACGCGGTGTCCATGATGAAGGTCGGCCTGCAGAAAAGTTAGTTCGCGCCAATGCTTGTCGATCCCGCACTTCGCGTTCAACTTTACAAGCAAGATGGAATAAACGAGTGATATTAGTATACTCCTTATACTCTAGAATGGTCTGAATCTCTCTATTTAATCCACCCGTAAAACGTGCAAGCATTGCTTCATTCTCCTCAACAATACCACATCTAATCATGCCAGTTTGTAATTCCTGATAATATTCTTCTACAGAATTTTTTCCTTGTCTTAAACGCTGCAATTTTTGAAGCAATTCACGTTGATAATATGGTGGAACCCAACGAGTACGCATGGCAGTTTTCAAAGCAGCCCAAGTAGCTGGAATAGGATATAATCTACAATGTTCAGACCACCATACACATGCAAAACTAGTGAAAGCACAAACAGCAGCAGCAACCCGTCTCTCCTCGGGATATTGCAAACATGTAAAACGTTGTTTAGTTTCTAACTCCCAAGTAAGATATATATCAGGAACATATCTACCCTCAAATGGTGGAATATTCAATTTCAGTTTAGGAACATGGTCATGATCTCATACCTGAGGTGGTGGTGTAGGCCTACCATTGCGAATAAATACCTGAGGTCGACCTGCTGGTGGTGGTGCTGGTGGCTGCACGTAGTTCTGATTTTGATCAACCTCATCCTCATAATCGCCCGCATACTCATCATCCTCCTGGGTTCCAGCCGCAGCAGTAGCAGAAGCCAAAGAAGCATCAAAAACAGGTACAGCAGCACCAAAAGTTTGGCCATACTCAAGAGGAACACACTTCGCTCGTCCATACTGATTCGGAAGGGGGCATTGTTGTTGTTGTAGAGGTGCGATAGGTGCAGTCGGCGGTGGTTGGGGAAAATGCGCGAGCAATTCATTAAACTTGCCATCAAGCTTTGTTTCGAACGTCTTCTCAATGAAATCTATCTTCTCCATGGCCTCGTCAAATCTGTTTAGCACATCTTGCACATGTCCACTCATCATTTGCTGAAATTTATCATGTAGCTGTTTGTTCGTCAGGTTCTCCCAATCAGTCTCATCGGCTTGTGAACCTACCATGGTTAGCGGAAAATAGAAACACACAAGAATATGATCCTATAGACTACTAAGAAGTGGTGGTGGTGTAGCACAAACCCGTCAAGCAAAGCTCAAATTCTTACTAGTTCTTACCCAGCAGCAGGTGGTGATCGGCAACCGTTGTAGTCAAAACTCTCAAATCTTGGATAGAGTGATTACCAGGGAGAGTCAAACGCACTACGTAGATGTATGTGGAGCTGGGAAGGCTTATAATATGGTAGCAAAAAAAGGGTCAGCAATAATCAAATCAGAGATGCAAAGTTGAATAAGCGCTCAACGACGGTATTGTGCTGGTCCTAGGCTAGACTGTGCTAGAGACGCGAGCCTAGAACACTAACAATATCACGACGCTGCACGGAAACAAGGGAGAAGCACACTCTGAATTTTTTCACTCTTTTTTTGCGCTCCTTTTTTTGCGCTCTTTTTTTTGCGCTCCTTTTTTTTCGAAAATCACTATAATGGCGAGTGTCTCAAAACTCTTCCCAAGTCAAGATAACAGGATAGGCACGAAATTTTTTCGACCAAGTTTTTTTTCGACTGCCCAGACCCAAAAACTGGAAACGGGTCAAAAAAAACTTTCTATAACGGCGACTGTCTCAATAGGCTTAGAAACACCTAAAAATAGGATAGCTAGAATTTTTTTGTCAAGTGCATTTTTGGAAAATTTTGGGCCTAAACGGGTCAAAAAAAATTCGACCAATTTTTTTTCTGAAACCTACTCAGGCAAGGAAACACGAATCGGAAATCAAATGGATCCCGAAAACAAACCTAATATGCAAGGAACTCGGACTGGTGGTGGATATATGGCAGCGGTGGTGGTATATGGCAGCGGTGGTGGTAGCGGTCGTAGCATATGGATATGGATCGGTGGTGGTATATGGATATGGATTGGTGGTAGTATATGGATACGGATTCGGAGCGGTGGTGGTAGATGGCAGGGGCGATGATGATGGTGCGGTGGCGGCGTGACAACTTATGACCAGAACTCGACGATGCAACCGCAAATTCAACAAAGCAAAACCCTAAAAAGATTATGCAAAGGCTCAAATTGGTTCGGATATGATGAACTAACCCTAATTTTTTTGTGGCTTTTTCGTGGACTGTAGGTATGAAGAACAGACTCGATCTAAACTATGAAAAACTGTAAAATCTCACCGAGCAACATGGAAATCTGATACCACTTGATAGAGGCAAAGGTGTCCCGTCTTTCGATGAGATGATGGATATCGCTTTGGTGGAAGTCGACTTTGACGATCCGACTACGAACGTGCGAGGTGTCGCGCCTTAGCAATCGCTAAACCAACTCCGAGAGGTTATTGACCACGCCGGAGCACGATCAAACTGACCACGAAGGTCTGTTTCCTGCAGGCAAATGAAGAACAAGCAAGAAACTAAAATTGCAATATGGATATTGCGAATATAAGAGGAAAGCTTTATTGATCAAGGTGGGGTTCTGTGATGCCTTTGTCTGGTCGTTGAACACAAACGAAGTACACGAAGTTGCAGCTATGGCGAACTTTAGTCTAAACAAAACCCAAAGTCTAAACGGTGCCCTAAGGGCTGTATATATGGAGGAAGAGGGGGTGAATTTCGTGGCCCTTGGTAGAGGGGTCCGAAACTAACCCTATCTCTAGTTTCCCCACACATACGGACTCTAAAAATAGCCTATGCTTATGTATTTCGAAATTACATGGGCCTGTCCCAATAATAAGGTGACACAACACCTAGAATAGCCTCTGGACGAAATTTATGAAGTGGCATCTTGTATATTTCGTCCAAGGCTTCATGCACTCATTATGGTGGCTTCAAAGTCCTGAAATAATCACTTGTAACTCCGTTCTTGTTCCCCTTGCGCATGCCATCATCTCCATGCTTGTTCTTGCTCCAATGTTCATCCTTCTCCAAGCTAGTCCCTTCATTTGTAAGCAAAACAAATGTATCCAATTTAGGCAGCATCATATTCTCGTGAACATTAGAATCATTACCAAGAAACGGAAGTACCTGATAATTTAGTTGGCGTGCGTGATCTCTAGTAATTGGTCCAGTATATGTAGCAGTAGGGGTTGTGGGTGTAACAATGGTATTGATGTCCTCATCACAAGGCGCACAATCAAGATTGCGAGAGTGCATCGAGAACATCTCCATCGACATTCGTCACTCCAAAGCAAGTAAAAGGGACTACATCGACAAGAAGCTTTCCGCACATAAAGAGGAGCAAGATGCAAGGATGGAGGAGATTAGGGCCTTGATCAAGTCTTCTTCACCTTCGTCATCTTCAAGGCGGCAACATTCAAGCCACAAGTCTTCGGAACGCGAACACAATGCAAGCGTAATTCGTCCACATCCACATCTTCGTGATGACCACCGTCACAATCATGATCAACACCGTCATGAAGGGCAAGTCACCTCCAAGCAACATGTGCACGACGACGACGAACGACATCTACTACGAGCTCAAGAACGACAATGACATCATCATCATGAAGATGCTCCACAAGCGCAAATGCGCAAGTCCCAACAAGCCCTACTTCACGTCAAGGCCAAGCTTCAAGAGCACAAAAGAAGACCGCGAGATGACCACCACCAAGACGGCGCTACGGCTACAACAACCACTTTGGCATCTTCGCCAAGTGCTATCAAGGCATCTTCGCCTTTGGACGTACGGCATCTTCGCCTACTTCCCACGAGTATGCCTACAATGACTTCATCAAGTCCAAGGCGACCACCTACGAGCGAGGGCGACACTTCGATCTTCGGAAGCCCCTCGAGGAAGATGGCCGAGCATGGGAAACTCCCTTCGGTCATGGAGACGAGCTACGAGGTGCCACATCATATGGACCTCCAACAACAAGACGACGACAAGACGGTCGAGCAAAGGCCATCCCTTTCGACCACGATGACGAGCGCGAACCTCTTCAACAACATGGAGACATTTGCACCTACATCTCTCCGACACCCACATATGTCGAGATGCCCCAAGTGCCATGTGAGGAGAGCCACCACCCCATGAGTGAGATGAGTGACTCCACCATACGTGACATTGAGAGCATTTCCTATGAGGATGAGTGTGACCACCACTAGCCCCACATATGAGAGCATGCCACACATCCTATGTGAGGTTGAGCGCCATTTGATTGACTCCACCAACCATATGAGTGAGAGCATCCTTGAGGGAGTGAGTGATCCAGAACACTTAGCGAGTGAGGTAGTTGACACCGCGTGTGAGGCCACTATTATTTCTAATGACTTACCTCTACTCATAGTGTGTTTTCTTCTTTGGTGCTAGGTCTCCTACATGACGACATGCCTATCCTCGACGAGTCCATCCCTCCAATGGAGCCGACGATGTCCATGGTGGACGATGATGCAACCCCCACATGGTTCCATCAAGATGAAGATGACAACAAGTGGATCTTTGACACCTCACCTACAACACATGAGCGACGCTCCAAAGGTAACATAGGTGATGGTACTTCTCTTGTCCCACTAGTGGACTCTCTTGACATCGATTGCTCCCATGATGTTGACCCACCTATTCACATGCTTCATGCTAGTGAGACTTCTTCATGCCTTGACTTACCTATTTATGATGAATATGATGATGAGCATGTTGAGTTGCCTAAAATGTGATGCTATGCTCCATAGGATATCATGTGAAAATTCTATTGGTCACGTCATGTTTGATAATCCTTTGAACTTGTCATATGCTATGAGTGAGATATCCCATATTGCATCATTTCAATCTCAACATAGTAACTATGCATGCCCCATTAAAATAAATCCCAATTGCACTTATGGCATAGATGACGAGATGATGGTCATTGGCTTTTACTTCTCTTGTGATGATATTGCCATGCTTCCTTTACATGATTTGCGCAATTCCTCTACTATGACATGCCATGATCACATTGTTTCGAATATGCATTGTTTTGGATGTTGTCAATATTCTCCATGTGATGTTGCTACTCATGCTTATGAGGAGACCCCCATAGTTTCCTCATACATATTAGGAGATCTTGATGCATTTCATACTTTGCATGATTCCCATGATAGTGTACACCATATGCATTCCATGAATAAGAATGCTCTAGATATTGCTCGTGATGCATTACACAATTTGAGTCTCCATTATTCTATACATAATAACAAGCCTCTCATGATGGATGACATGTTTCTATATCACATGCATGTGCGCATCATGATGGATGATGTGTACATATACCACGCACACACAATTTTTCCTTTGTCTTTGTTTTGTGTAGGTACTCACATATACTCGTCAACCTCTCAATCCCAAGAGTTGACGAAACGAGCTCTTGAGAGGAACGATGACTTAGGATCCCGTGGACTATCCTTACCACCGTTCCCTTCGCGCAAGGACTACGCGCATCTCTTCTACTTGGCTTTCACATGGCTATGGGATATTTACCACTTATCACCTTATGCCCATACTATTGTGTTCACTTTGCATGTTATGCTTGCTTCTATGCCTTTACCATGCAATTGTGACCCTTCCTTGTATATACCCATGCTTCACCATTATGATACTCCTATGTGTATTTGCATGCTTGGTGGAGATCCTTGTTGCTTTTGCCATGTTTATCATGTGCCCCATGCTATTGATGCTTGTTGTGTTGGGAGAGTCATGATGCCCCATTACTACTTTCATATGGCCTCTCGCCAATACATTGATGATATTTTTCTCATATCTTGCTTTCATGCTTGTGCTATATCATGTGAATTATTCTTGCACACTATTTGCACCAATGACATGCTTGCCATGATTCCTCCTAGTATGTTGCATCTTTGCGCTACTAGCTTGCTTGACTTGATCGCTATGATTGCTTGCTATGTTGCATCACCCATGTTCCACTATTACTTGCTTTCTTGGGTTGATGACATATATGCTCATGCCTCTCACTTGATTTGTTATGATCATTGTCTCTTGTCTCCATTAGTTGCATCTCTCATATCATCTTGTATTCAGTGCCAACTTACTATGCTTATTAATCTTGGAGACTTTGACACTTTACTTGTGATGCATGCTTGTTTGATTGAGCCTCTTGTATTTGGATGTTCTTACATCATATGCCTCCATACTTTGAAATGCTCCCTTGTACTTTCTTATGATGAGCATGATGCATACACTTGTTGGGTATATTACCACTCGAATGATAGGTTTTGCATGTTCGCTAACCTCATTTGTTTTTCCGAGTGTTTGTCATGTTCTTTTGTTTTGAAGGATTCACAAGGTATTACCGTCATGAGACATATTGGTTATGTGAAGGCATACATGATGTGCAACACCAACATTTTCGACACTCTTATAAAGGTGAACTCCTTCTTTTTGAGCCATCCTCAAATATGCATATTGGATGGGTCACTCTTTCATTGTTGTTTCCTTCTTGTTATCTACATGATACATCTTGCAAACGGAGGAGAAACATTGGAGATTGGCTCTATGGACCTTCACATTGAGGAGCGCTCGCACTTATTGGATGCATCTTCGGAATTCCACTCATGCCATGACATCGAGCATTGGTACACCAACACCTCCATATTTGTTGATTGTGCTCATACATGTCATGCTCGATGGACATATCATACTCACCACAAGTTTGCACCCTATGCATGGATTGACTCACATTATGATTGCCTTGTTGCATCTTGTATTCCCATGTCATCCATGATATATGAGCTTGTTCACTTCCTTAGCAAATTTGTTGTGATCTTCCTTGATGGCATTTTCATACATCATGATCATATGGTCCTCCATCAATTGCATGATGACATTCACATATTGAGCATCCATTGCCATGTTCATGCTTTTGATGCATAATCCCATTATGATATCATTTTGCACAATGGTAGAATTTATCGCTTTGTGCACCATGCTAATTACCCCATGAATGCTTTGCATATCATTCTAGATCATCTTGATAAGCATCATGGGTCTTGCCACGCACTATCTTGCCGCATGGACTCATTCTTACATGATGGACACTTTGTGTGCGCTACCCATTGTACTTCCAAGTGTACTTTGTGTTTGCTCCTTTTGCATGTATACCACTCCAGAGACACCTTGGAGTACTTGGATTGTGCCATGCCTTCAACTTCGTCCAACTACAAGTCCGTCCACGACAACCGTTTCCATGGTGATGAGGATCACGATCCAAGGTCGGATCTTTCCCAAGGGGGGGGGGGTATGATGCGGAGCATCCCACGTTCATCCCCATGTACACTCCGACTACTCTCCAAGCCCCAAGGATACATAAGATGAGACCTCGACTATGCACCATTGGACACAAGGTGAACCCGTTCCTAAATGCTTCCCCTTTCCACTCGTGTGAGACATGGTTGCTACCTAATGCAAGGACACTACCCATGCCTAGGTACCAAGGAGACCCTCTCGGAGATGCTCGGAATGATGAAAAAGTCCCCAAGTACAAGGATGAAGGAGCACGACGAGAGGAACCAGAGAAAGGCTACAGGACCCGGACATCCGGCCCTGGCCCGGACATCCGGCTCCTGAAGATGTCAACAACAACAGCAGCCCAGCCATCAAAGTGCTACAGGGCCCGGACATCCGGCCAGGCCCCGGACATCCGGCGCCCCGCGATAGCCTAGAAATCCGGCGCCAGCCCGGACATCCGGCGCCCCATCACAGAACGTCCAGAAGCTGGATCAAGCCAGCCCAGACATCCGGCCCAGCTCCCGGACATCCGGCGTCTCGGGAAAGCCAGGACATCCGGCCCGTCGCCCGGACATCCGGCCTCCCCTGCCTGCGTGCAATGCATCCGGGCCGAGGCCCATGTACCCCTTCGCCCCTTAGACTATATATACTCCCCCTCCACCTACGTTTTAGGGTTAGCGTTGATTTAGCTCATTTGTGAGATAGAGCCTCGCTCATCCATCGGATCTCCTCCTCGTGAGAGACCGCGGCCTCTTCGGAGAAGATCCACTTGGATTCAAGACCCCTTTACGGGAAGATCCCCTCGTGGATTCAAGACCTCCTCTCGGAGAAGAACGGTTACCTTTGTGTCTTTCCTTTGTTGATTTTGAATCTTGTGCTACCTTATGTGTTCGATGATTTAGACCTTGTGTGATCGATTACTTGTCGGTTTAGTGATTCTCTCGTTTCTCCCCATGTTTTCCCTTGTGTTTTCCGTGCATTCTTCGTGTGCCCCCATAGGATCCACACCAAACGTTAAACATCGGCCCCTAGGGTTCCGCCCTACATCACATGGGGATGACCGTAGGATGCTCCGCATCATCTCCCCTCCCTTGGGAAAGATCCGACCTCGGATCGAAATCCTCATCACCATGGTACGGGGAGAGATCGGAGACGTAGAAGATGTCGCTCATGTTGTACTTGTCCCGTGGGAGGTCGATCTTGTAAGCGTTGTGGTTGTAGCGTGCTAGCACCTTGAAGGGTCCGTCGGCTCGAGGGAGAAGCTTGGACTTTCGTTCGTTGGGGAAGCGGTCCTTGTGAAGGTGTGGCCACACGAGGTCTCCAATGTTGAATATCATGGGATGCTTGTTGACGTTGAGCTTGGTCTCCTCCCACTCCTTGATGTTCTTCTTGATCAACACACAAAGTAGAGTGGAGAGTGTATGGTTTGTCACCTCCATTTGGCCGTCAGTTTGAGGATGGTATGCGGATGAGAACAAGGGCTTCATTCTGAGCTTGGCGCATAGGGTCTTCCAAAAGTAACTCAAGAACTTGACGTCGCGGTCGGAGACGATTGTCTTTGGTACTCCATGGAGACGCAAGATTTCCCTACAAAAGAGATTTGCAACATGTGAAGCATCGTCTATCTTGTTGCAAGGGATGAAATGTGCCATCTTAGAAAATCGGTCCACAACAACAAACACGGAGTCCTTGCCATTTTGAGTTCTAGGCAAACCAAGTACAAAATCCATGCTAATGTCTTCCCAAGGTTGATAAGGAATAGGAAGAGGCATGTAAAGACCACGGTATTGAGCTTTAGACTTAGCTTTGTGACATGTAGAGCATCGGGTGGTGAAGCGTGAGATGTCACGGAACATCTTGGGCCAAAAGTAGTTCTTGGAGAGCGTGGCGAATGTCTTGTCGCGTCCGAAATGTCCCATGAGTCCGCCTCCATGAGCCTCTTGCAAAAGGAGCAAACAAAGAGAAGACTCGGGAATGCAAAGTTTGTTAGCTCTCATAAGATAACCATCCTTGATGTAATATTTTTCCCAAGATGTATGCGTCAAACATTTAGCATAAGGAGTTCCAAAAGATGGATCATTAGCATACAAGTCTTTTATGTGCTCAAAGCTAATAACATTCAACTCAAGTTTAGTGACAAGCGTGCATATGCGTGAAAGTGCATCGGCAACTACATTTTCCTTACCCTTAATGTACTTGATCACATAGGGAAAAGATTCAATAAATTCACTCCATTTGGCATGACGCTTGTTCAACTTAGTTTGACCTTTTAAGTACTTATGTGTTTCATGATCGGTATGGATGACAAACTCATGAGGTCTAAGATAATGTTCCCAAACATGTAGCACACGCACTAAAGCATACAATTCTTTGTCATAGATGGGATAGTTAAGTTGAGCACCGGAGAGTTTTTCGCTAAAATATGCAATGGCTCATTTTTCTTGCATCAAAACTCCGCCAATTCCGGTACCACTTGCATCACAATGAACCTCAAAAGTTTTGTCAAAATTGGGCAAAGCAAGAATCGGAGCATGAGTAAGCAAAGACTTGAGCTCATCAAAAGTGGTGGATTGCAAAGATCCCCAAACAAAAGGAGCATTCTTCTTACTCAAGGCATGCAAAGGAGCTGCGATAGTGCTAAAATCTTTCACAAAGCGATGATAAAAACCAGCTAGACCAAAAAAACTACGCACTTGTTGCAAATTGGTGGGTAGGGGCCAAGTTTTAATTGCTTCAATTTTAGATTCATCAACATGGACACCCTTGGAAGAGACAACAAAACCCAAGAAAACCACTTTGTCAACACCAAATGTGCACTTTTTCATGTTTGCATAAAGACTTTCCTTGCGAAGGGTTTGTAAAACAGCCCTAACATGATTAAGATGCTCTTTCATGGTTTTGCTAAACACAAGAATATCATCGAAGTAAACCACAACAAAGACTCCAATATAAGGGCGAAGCACATAATTCATGAGGCGCACGAAAGTACCGGGTGCCTCTGATAAACCCATTGGCATGACTAACCATTCGTATAAGCCAAATTTGGTTTTGAAAGTTGTTTTCCATTCATCACCCTCTTGAATGCGGATTTGATAATAGCCACTTTTAAGATCAATTTTTGAGAAAAAGTTGGCTCCACTAAGTTCATCAAGCATATCATCTAAGCGAGGAATGGGATGCCTATAGCGAACGGTAATAGCATTTATAGGTCTACAATCGGAACACAAGCGGAAACTTCCATCGGGTTTAGGCACAAGTATAACCGGAACGGCACAAGGGCTTAAGCTTTCACGTACATGACCGTTGTCGATTAGTTGTTGTACTTGCCATTGAATCTCCTTGGTTTCTTCGGGATTGACATGGTATGGAGCTTTGTTTGGAAGTGGTGCTCCGGGGACGAGGTCGATTCGATGTTCCTTGCCTCGTATAGGTGGTAGACCCAGAGGTAACTCATCGGGCAAAACATCTTGGAATTCCTGCAAAAGAGATTGAAACACTAAAGGTAGCTCGTGAGAGGTGTTAGTTTGTGGTTCTCCATCCTTGCACACAAGGACAAAGTGCATCACAATCGATGGGTTCTCACACACTTCTCTCATCTCACTTTTTGTGACAAATAGTATGAGGTTTTTCTCTCTAGGCGAAGGGGTGCTCAAGTTTGGCTTGTGGCTCTCACTCACTTTTTGGTGGATCACTTTCTCACTCTTCTGTTGACGATGGGTGGCTTGCTTGTCGACTATCACTTGACTAGGAGACATAGGTCGTAGCAGATATTCCTTTCCTTTGATCTTGAAGCTATAGTGATTAGTGCGCCCATTATGGATAACACCACGGTCGAATTGCCATGGCCTACCAAGAAGGAGGTGGCAAACGGTCATGGGGACCACATCACACTCCAAAGTGTCTTCATATGCACCAATTTTGAAGGAGACTTGGACCATATGCTCAACTCGGATAGTGCCGGAGTCACTTAGCCATTGAACCTTGTAGGGGTGCGGGTGCTTCCTCTTTACCAATTGAAGCTTGGAGCATAGTTCTTCACTTGCCAAGTTGTGGCAACTACCTCCATCGATGATGAACTTGACGGATCGTCCATTGATGCCGGCCTTGGTGTGGAAGATGTGGCATCTTTGGTCTTCTTCTTGTTGATGTTGAAGAGTCAAGACCTTGGAGACAACGAGAGCGGGGCTCGTATCTTCATCACAAAAGACTTGATCATCTTCATCCTCGTTCACGCGCCGGTGCATGGCCACTTGCTCAAGAGCTTCCATTTCATCTTCACTCATTGAGTCGTAGGTGCCATCGTCGTTGAGGATCATGGTGTGCTTGTTTGTGCATTCGTAGGACTTGTGGCCTCGGCCGCCGCAAGTGAAACATTTGAAGGAGCTTGTCTTGACGGTCTCATCGGTCGGAGTAGATGAAGAAGCACACGGTTTGTAGTTGCTTGTTGTAGGAGGAAGACGACTTGAACTTGACGAATGTTTCTTGTTACTTGGCTTGTCATCGTTGCTTGGAGAAGGTTTGGTTGATGTAGATGTTGTAGGAGTTGTTGAAGCTTGGTTGTTGGAGAAGCCGTAGGTCTTGGATGAGTACTTGGCATACTTGAAGTCATCTTGCACTTGACGTTCCGCCTTTGTAGCTTGATGCACGAGCTCGATGAGGTTGGAGTAGGGTTGGAAGTCGGCGTTCTTCTTGATGGGATGATTGAGTCCATTCAAGAATTGTGCCATTGTTTGCTCATCATCCTCCATGACATTGGCTCGAATCATGGCAATCTCCATTTCCTTGTATTATTCTTCAACACTCTTTGTTCCTTGCTTGAGTAGTTGTAGCTTCTTGAAGAGATCGCGGTTGTAGTAGGTTGGCACAATACATGCTCGCATGACATCCTTCATTTGAGCCCTAGTGGTGATTGGAGGTTCACCTCTTGCTTGTCGGCGCTCAAGGACTTGTTCCCACCATATTAGCACATAGTCTTGGAACTCAAGTAATTCCATAGCGATCTTCTTCTCTTCCTCATAGTTGTGCAAACGAAAGATTTTGTTGACCTTCAATGCCCATGAGAGGTATTCTTCGGGATCATTGCTTCCATTGAACTTGGGCATTGTGAATTTGAGCTTGCCATAGCGTTGCTCTTCATTGTGTTGTTGGCGATGGTGATGATGACACCCTTGACGCGGAGGGTACTCATCCTCATGTTGCTCTTGGCGTGGAGGAAGTCCATGATCAACTTGCTCTTGTTGAACTTGAGGTTGAGGTGGAGCTTGACGAGCTTGTGAAGGAGCTTGTGGAGCTTGACGTTGGACACGCGGATGGTAGTTCCTCTCTTGGATTTCTTCTCTAAGGGCTTCCTCTTGATTGCGCCGTTCGCGATTCCTGTTGGCGATGGCTCGACTTGATTCTTGAAGTCCACGTTCAACCTCAAGGGTTTGTGCTTCTCGTTGTTGTTGTTGAAGACGTTTAGCCATGGCGTCTTGTTGCTCTTGGTGTAGACGCGCTCATTCTTCTTCTTCTTGGCGGCGAAGACGTTGTCTTTCTTGAGCTTGGGCAAAAGTGACTTGATTTGATTGAGGACGAGGGACTTGCTCATCGGCTTGCTCTTGTGAATGCTTGACGTGTAGCGGGTTGCGAGATGCATGACGGTCTTGACACGCGGCTCGTCGAAGAGTGTTTGAAGACGGAGTAGTTGAGCCGGAGAAGGAATCGTCAGAGTGTCGACTTGAGTGCCTCCATCTTGAGTATGACGATGTAGAAGGAGGCCGGTTCACCAACAAGGCACGGATCTCGTCCATTCTTGCATTGTTCTCTTGTTTGTGCGCGTCGAGCTTGTTGTCGAAGTAGTCTCGTGTATGTTGCTCGGAGAGTCACAAGTCGGTGGCGAGGTTGTCGATGCGGTCATTCATTGCTTGTTGCTCTTGATGTAACGCTCGTTGTGCACCAAAGAGGTGGCTCTTGGTGACGTATGATGACATGTCATCGTCTTGCTCGATGAAGAGTGGGTTGGTAGAAGTACTTGGCCTATCCATCATTCCAAGCAAAAATGTGAGTGGTAGAAGGAGAAGAACTTATACCAATGTACCTTTGACCGATGTTGATGATGAATCAAGTTCACTCAAATGCGGACAATGAAATAGCACTATTGGTACCAATTCTTGTCAGTTCTCACACCTACACAAGTAAAAGCTTATGGTGGAGCTTGGTTAGGATGGTGGCACAAAATTTGATGCAATTGAAAGCAAGATTCAATAATGTTGGAAAAGATTCACAAATTTGCAAATGCAAAAAGTAGACCAAGCAAGTAGGGGTACACTAAAACACACACGCAAATAGATAAATGGGTTTGTGCAAACCAAAAGTGAGCCAAATTGTGGAATCCACGAAAATGCTCTTGTTGCACAATACTAGAGAGACGCTAGCACGATTGCACAATAGGCGGATACGGAGCTTGTGCACAACCTACTAGGCAAAAATGCAACGATCTCTATCCCAAGTATGCTATATGTATGGTATTTCGGTGCTATGATCCAAGATGATCTTATATGACAATCTTAATGTAGTATGATGCTATGGTTCTTGCTTATAAGCTCGTTGCTTATCTTTCCTCTTTGCTTAAAAGCTTGGGTGGCTCTTTGACTTTTGAGCTCTTTTCTCATGCAAAACTTCACGAACCAAGATAGCAATTGTGTATGCTATGACAACTTTGTGACACACAAGTTGATTCCAAGATATGCACCACGGTGGTATGGTATGTATGCTATGGAGTATGATCACTAATGTGCACAAGTCACGTTGCCGGCAATACTCAATGGCTAGTGTCGATGGGTAAGCTACGCAAAAGTAAGGCCATGTGGGGTATCAATGCAATTCCAAGGTATGACTAAGATGTCATCGAAGTTACCGTCCTTGGCGATGTTGAGTAGTCGATGGAGATGAGCGGTGGTGAAGGTGACGTCGAACCGTACCTATATGCCGAAACACAATAGGACACGGGAACCACAACTCAAAATCTCAAAGACCAAAACATGTCAAAATGGACATAGGAGGTAGCGGTGAACGGTGGTGGTGTTTGTGGAAACGTTGGGAGTTCGGAAGTAAGCGTGGGCACCGGGGCAAAATTGGGGGAAAGTGTGCGGAAATGGGCGTGGGGGATGGAATTGCTGCTTCCAGGGGCCGGATGTCCGGGCCAGCTGCCGGATGTTCGGGGCGCCGGATGTTCGGTGGACACGGGGCGGATGTCCGGGCTCTGGATCGGGGACGAACACGTGAACTCCACGGGAGAAATTGCAACTCCGGGGCAAAATTCGGACAAATTGGTGGATGGAAATCGTGGGAGAGATGGGGAAAAGCTAGATCAACCTGATGCAAAGCAGATCCGTTGATCAAATCCAACAAAACTTCATGACACCAACAAATCTCAAAAACAATTTGGGGCTATTTTTGGTGGGGATTTTCGGATTTAGGACGAAAACAACAAAATCAAGCTAGAAAACACGTGGTAGGGGCTCCAAAAACATGATCAACGTGGCTCATGATACCAAGATGATGTAGGGCGGAACCCTATGGTGACGATCTTTCACGTTTGGAGCGGATCCTACGGGGAATCACGAAGAACACACGGAAGCACAAAGGGGAAACACGGGGAAAACGAGAGTGAATCACTAAACCGACAAGGAATCAATCACACAAGTGCTAGATCACCGAAAACCAAGAGTAACTCATGATCCACAATCAACAAAGGTAAGGATACAAAGGAACCATTCTTCTCCGTGAGGAGGTCTTGATGGTCTTCCCTAGAAAGGGGTCTTGAATCCGCTTGGGGGATCTTCTCCGAAGAGGTCGTGAACTCCGAGGAGAAGTATCCAAGTGGATGAGCAAGGCTCTCACACAAATATGAGCTAAACCACTGCTAACCCTAGAAAGAGGAAGGGGAAGGAGTATATATAGTCTAGGGGGGCGAAGAGGTACATGGGCTTCGGCCCTTTACTATGCGCAGACAGGCGGGGCCGGATGTCCGGGCGGCGGGCCGGATGTCCGGGGCTTCCGGAGGGGCCGGATATCCGGGCCTAGTCGCCAGATGTCCGGGTTGGAGGTGAGAGCTTCTGTAGTTCCTGGCGCGTGGCGCCGGATTTCCGGGACTTTGGCCGGATTTCCGGGCTAGGGCTGGATGTCCGGGCCGGACGCCGGATGTCCGGGCCCTGTAGACTTGGCCAGCCTGGCTGTTGTTGATGGAGACGCTCCAGGGGCCGGATGTCCGGGGCCTTGGCCAGATGTCCGAGGTCTGGATGGTGAACTTGCCCGTTTCAGTTGGTTCTCTTCATCCGTGGAGTTGGCGGCTTGTCCTTCTTCACGTGCATCCTCGGGAGGTTCCTCTTGACATCTAATCATGCATAGTATATCGGACTTAGGTAGTAGCCATGTCTCGAGTGGATCATATGTGATATCACTAAGGAGAGAAGTCAACTCGTTCTCGAGAGCTCTAGCTCGTGCTCGTGTCATAGGTCCTCTTGGCTCTTGATGAGACGAAGGTAGGTCCATGGGGATGACCGTAGGATGCTCCGCGTCATTATGTGTTCGGTGATCTAGCCCCTGTGTGATCGATTACTTGTCGGTTTAGTGATTCTCTCGTCTCTCCCCGTGTTTTCCCCTTTGTGTTTTCCGCGCGTTCTTCGTGTTTCCCCATAGGATCCACTCCAAACGTGAAAGATCGGCCCCTAGGGTTCCGCCCTACATCAGGGCTTCTTCCGAGGTCCCGACTTGGGGTTGCAGAGTCCGGCATTGACTGATGTGTCTTTGGCTTCACTGCTGTTTTGGCGGCGCTTGTTTCTGTTGCGCCATGGCTTCCCATTTCTGTCCCGAGCCTCTGAGGTCCCGAGGTCTTCGAGGTTGGTGCTTCTATGAGCTAGCCAACTATCTTCTCTCGCACAAAAGTGGGTCATGACAGAGGTAAGTGTTGCCATTGTCCTCGGCTTCTCTTGGCCGAGTTGGCGTGCGAGCCATTCGTTCCGGATACTATGTTCAAATGTGGTTCTGGCTTTGGTGTCCGGACAATCGACGATCTGGTTCTTTTTGGTCAAAAACCGATTCCAAAATTGCCGGGCTGACTCACTGGGTTGTTGGACCACATAGCTCAGGTCATCGACATCCGGAGGCCAGACATAGGTGGCTCGAAAGTTAGCTCGAAAAGCATCCTCGAGCTCTTCCCAGCTCCCGATGAAGTCTCCCAGGAGACTATTCAACCAATGTCGAGCTGGTCCTTTGAGCTTTAATGGCAGATATTTAATGACATGGAGGTCTTCTCGTGCCATATGGTTGTGGAGAAGGAAATCTTTGATCCACACAGCTGGGTCTGTAGTCCCATCGTAGGGCTCGATGTTTATAGGTTTAAACCCTTCTGGGAACTGGTGTTGCATCACCTTACTAGTAAAACACATGGGGTGAGCGGCGCCCCTTACTCGGGCTACGTCGCGTTAGAGCATGGTTGACATCCGGGCCCAGTGCTGCTCACGGGCCCTATCGCTCCGATCGAGCCATGCTTGGTATCCATCCCGTCGATCGGGAGGATATCCTCTCGATCCATAAATGGATCTTGATTGACCCGCTCTAGCAGTTAGGTCGAGACGCAGATCATATCCACACCATGGTTGCGTTGCGTCCTTGCCATTTTTCAACGGCGATGGACAGGTGGGTTTCGTCCTTTCTAGACGGCCTGTCCCGTCCTCGAGGGGGGCAGTCTGGCTGGTCGCCTTGAGTTCGTTTGGTTGTACGGGCTCGAGGGACTCGTAATTGAATTGCGGCAACAGTTTGCTCTTGGGGTAGCTCCTTATTTGCCGCTCGTAGCCATACCCTTCTTCGACTGTTAGGACATTTGTCCATCTGTCGTTGAGGGTGTCTTATTCGGCTTTTATCTATTGTTGCTTCTTCTTCATGCTCCGCGCAGTGGCTATGAGTTGTTGCTTGAACCACTCTTGTTCCAATGGATCTTCTGGAACAACAAAATCTTCAACTGCAAGGCTGACCTCCTGTTCAGAGAGAGGCTTGCAGTTGCTATCTTTGGAATCATTGGGGTCCTCGGGGTTATACTGACCCTCATGCCCCTTTGAGGCATTAGGCTGGTGCTCGGGGGCGGGGTCGTCGAGGTCTTCCGCATTGTCCGAGGTGTGCCCACCATGTAGACGTCATAGGCGGAGGTGGCCGTCCATCGTCCGGTGACAGGAGGGGGAGTGTCCATGTGGGCCATGGCTTCGCTGTCGTCGCCCATGTCTTCAGCCTCCTCGGAGGCGTAGTCCAGCATGTCAGTTAAGTCGTCGACAGTGGCTACTAAGTGGGTGGTGCGTGGGACGTAGAATTCCCCAAGGCCTACCTCAAGGCGTAGCTGAGCGCGGGGCGAGGGTGGGCTATCCAAAATAGTCATTATCTGGATCTAGTCGAGCGCCTTGTTTAACAGGGCAAGACTGGTTGGATTGGAGTTTGAGGTTTCTTCGGAGTCATCCTCCGGAATGATGGTAAGGCGAGAAGTGAATTCGGCCAGGGCTGATCCTTGGTGTCTGGATGTCGAGCTGGCCAAGGCTCGATGCCAGATTTGTGGTAAAGTGGGGGAATCCATCCGAGAGGGATTCCTGTCTTCAGACATAATGCAAGCATCTGAGCTCAAAGCCAGCCACAAGGTAAGGGCCGATCCCAAGATCAGATCGGGGTAGAGGCCCCGAAGTTGATGCTTTGGGGTCCGCGGGCGTCTTAGGTGAAGCTGAGAAGCCGGTAGATCAGATCGGCCCGAGCATCGGCAACGTACTCTAGGTTACCAAACCTGATCTCGCGCTCAGGGGCGAAACTGTCGACCTGGTAGAGATGACCTGTCGAGTCTGCGTGAAGCACGATGCTATCGAACGCGAAAAGCTGGCCGGGGACAAAGATGTCCCCGACATTGATGCCGTCTCTGATGATTAGACGAGCCATCGATCCTTTGGTGATCCAATGGCGGAACTCTCAATGGAAACATCAATGTCGGTATCAAAACCGGCGGATCTCGGGTAGGGGGTCTCGAGCTGTGGATCTTGGATCCATGGGGAACAGGGGACTAGAGACACAATGTTTACCCAAGTTCGAGCCCTCTCGAAGAGCAAAACCCTACGTCCTACTTGATAATATTGCTTGTGTATATGAGGATTACAGAGTCGATCTACCACGAGATCAGATGAACTAAACCCTAAATGATAGAGGCAAAGGTGTCCCGTCTTTCGATGAGATGATGGATATCGCTTTGGTGGAAGTCGACTTTGACGATCCGACTACGAACGTGCGAGGACGTCGCGCCTTAGCAATCGCTAAACCAACTCTGAGAGGTTATTGACCACGCCGGAGCATGATCAACCTGACCACGAGGGTTTGTTTCCTGTGAGCAAACGAAGAACAAGCAAGAAACTAAGATTGCAATCTGGATATTGCAAATATAAGATGAAAGCTTTATTGATCAAGGTGGGGTTCTGTGACGTCTTTGTCTGGTCGTTGAACACAAACGAAGTACGCAAAGTTGCAGCTATGGCGAACTTTAATCTAAACAAAACCCAAAGTCTAAATGATGCCCTAAGGGTTGTATATATGGAGGAAGAGGGGCGGGATTTCGTGGCCCTTGGTGGAGGAGTCCGAAATCAACCCTATCTCTTGTTTCCCCACACATACGGACTCTAAAAATAGACTATACTTATGTATTTCGAAGTTACATGGGCCTGGCCCAATAATAAGGTGACGCAGCACCTAGAATAGCCTCGGGACGAAATTTATGAAGTGGCATCTTGTATATTTCGTCCAAGGCTTCATGCACCCATTATGGTGGCTTCAAAGTCCTGAAATCATCACTTGTAACTTTGTTCTCGTTCCCCTTGCGCATGCCATCATCTCCATGCTTGTTCTTGCTCCAATGTTCATCCTTCTCCAAGCTAGGCCCTTCATTTGTAAGCAAAACAAATGTATCCAATTTAGGCAGCATCATATTCTCATGAACATTAGAATCATTACCAAGAAACGAAAGTACCTGGTAATTTAGTTGGCGTGCGCGAGCTCTAGTAATTGGTCTAGTATGTATAGCAGTAGGGGCTGTGGGTGCAACAATGGTATTAATGTCCTCATCATCCTCCCCTTCTTGATAGCTTCAATCTTAGATTTGTCAACTTCAATTCCCTGTGGAGTAACAAGATAGCCAAGAAAAGATACTCGGCCGGTGCAAAAGGTGCACTTCCCAAGGTTACCAAACAAACGTGCATCACGTAGAGCAATAAAAACGGCACGTAAATGTTCCAAATGTTCTACCAAAGATCTGCTATAAATCAATATGTCATCAAAGTAAACTACCACAAATCGTCCAGTGAAAACACGTAAAACTTCGTTCATTAATCTCATGAAAGTACTAGGTGCATTAGTTAACCCAAAAGGCATGACTAACCACTCATATAATCCAAACTTAGTTTTAAATGATGTTTTCCATTCTTCTCCCAATTTCATACGAATTTGATGGTATCCACTATGCAAATCAACTTTGGAGAATATTGTAGAGCCACTCAATTCATCAAACATATCATCTAGCCTAGGAATAGGATGACGATAATGAAAAGTAATATTATTAATGCCCCTACAATCAACACACATACGTGATGTACCATCCTTTTTTGGCACTAGAATAATAGGAACAGCACAAAGACTAAGGGATTCGCGTATATAACCTTTGTCGAGCAGCTCCTGTACTTGACGCATAATCTCCTTCGTCTCCTCTGGATTGGAACGGTATGGTGCACGGTTGGGTAATGATGCACTGAGAATTAAGTCAATTTGATGTTCAATCCCTCGAATAGGTGGTAATCCCGGTGGCACGTCTTGTGGGAAGACGTCAGCGAACTCCTGCAAAATGTTAGTGACAGCAGGGGGCAAAGAGGAAGGCATGTCCTCGAATGAAAATAACGCCTCTTTGCACACAAAAGCATAGCAAACAGATTTGCTAAAATCTAGCTCATCAATATCAGATTTAGTGGCAAGTAAACATGCACTTTTCAATTTAATTTCAGAAGCAACACTAGATGGTTTATTATTAGGCTTCATTTGTTGCTCAAATTCTTTTGCCACAATCTGATTTTCACTCTTATTCTGCTCATGTTTTGCTTTATTAGCTCTATTAATATCATCTTTCAAAATGGAATCAGGAGTCATAGGAAGCAAAGTAATATTTTTATCCTTATGAACAAGAGTATACTGATTATTTCTACCATGGTGTACAGAATTTTTATCAAATTGCCATGGTCTACCAAGTAATAAGGAACATGCTTGCATAGGTACCACATTACAATCAACATAATCAGCATATGTAGAGATATTAAAATGCACACGAACAGTACGTGTTATCTTAACCTTGCCGCTGTTGTTGAACCATTGGATGTAGTAAGGATGTGGATGTGGTCTTGTGGTGAGAGAGAGCTTCTCCACCATCTCCATGCTAGCCAAGTTGTTGCAGCTCCCTCCATCTATGATGACGCGCACAGAACGTTCCTTCACAACTCCCTTTGTATGGAACAAATTATGCCTCTGATTTTGCTTAGCTTGTGTGACCTACACACTCAAAACACGTTGAGCAACTAAACATTCATACCTGTCAGCGTCTTCAGGAGCCATGTATTGCGTATCATGATCAGAATCAGCTCCATCGTGTTCTTCACGTGTAATAAGAGCCAACGTCTCCTCATCATAGTCACTAGCGGACTCATACCCACCATCCTCAGTAGCAATCATCGCACGCTAAGATTTGCATTCTCTCGCATAATGACCTCTTCCCTTACAACGACGACAAATAATATCACTTGTGTGCCCAGTTGATGCCATGGAAGAAGAAGAGCTCTGTGTAGGCCCGGCAGGTGCGCTCTTGGCAGATAGTGGTGGTTGTACCTGCTTTCTTGTATCACGCTGGAGGTAGCAGCTGATGGAGGAGCTCGTGTAGTGGAAGTAGAGGATGCATGCGGTGTCCATGATGAAGGTCACACATGATAAATTTCAGCAAATGATGAGTGGACAGGTGCAAGATGTGCTAAACAGATTTGACAAGGCCATGGAGAAGATAGATGGCATTGAGAAGACGTTCGAAACAAAGCTTGATAGCAAGTTTAATGAATCGCTCGCACGTTTTCCACAACCACCGCCAGCTGCACCTATCGCACCTCTGCAACAACAACAACAACGCCCCCTTCCGAATCAGTATGGACGAGCACAGCGTGTTCCTATTGAGCCAGGACAAAATTCTGGTGCCACTGCTACTACTGTTGGTGCTTCTGTAGCTCCTGCTGTTACTGCAGAGGTGGAGGACTATTACGAGGATGAGGTTGATCAAAATCAGAACTACGTGCAGCCACCAGCACCACCACCAGCAGGTCGACCTCAGGTATATATTCGCAACGGTAGGCCTGCACCACCACCTCAGGTACGAGATCATGACCATCTTCCTAAACTAAAATTGAATATTCCACCATTTGAGGGTAGATTTATTCCTGATATATATCTTACTTGGGAGTTAGATACTGAACAATGATTTACATGTTTATAATATCCTGAGGAGAGACGTGTTGCTGCTGCTGTTTGTGCTTTCACTAGTTTTGCATGTGTATGATGGCCTGAACATTGTAGATTATATCCTATTCCAACTACTTGGGCTGCTTTGAAAACTGCTATGCGTACTCGTTGGGTTCCACCATATTATCAACGTGAATTGCTTCAAAAATTGCAGCGTTTAAGACAAGGGAAAAATTCCGTAGAAGAATATTATCAGGAATTACAAATTGGCATGATTAGGTGTGGTATTGTTGAGGACAATGAAGCTATGCTTGCACGTTTTATGGATGGATTAAATAGAGAGATTTAGACCATTCTAGAGTATAAGGAGTATACTAATATCACTTGTTTATTCCATCTTGCTTGTAAAGCTGAACGTGAAGTGCAGAATCAACAAGCATTGGCGCAAACTAACTTTTCTGATGAGGACATGACTACCTTGGATATGACCAAAAATATTGCATATATGCATATTTGTCAGGTGATTTCTAGTGCAAACTATTCAATAATCTATTTATGTTATCCAGAACAAAAATACTTCACACACTTTTGTGTTTTGTCTAATTGCAGGTGTATGGGACATTTGTACAATCCACATATGAAGATAAGGAAGAAAGAGATGTTTATTTGCTGTCCAAAAAGTTCTCTCACGTCACTTTTGGCCCAAGAGAAGATAGAGTCCAAGTCTCTCACGTTCTGGATTCAGATTCGGACTACACAGACATACCTGACTCAAAACGCACACAAGTTTTTCATACGGACTCCGAATTGGGTGATTCTTTTTTTGTTGGAAACTAGATTTCGTGCACTTTCCAACCCAATTGGAATCACCTTCAAATTCGTCCGGAGCGTTGAGTTGTGGACGAAACAATCTGATGCTGCAGCAGAATCCGAGTCAAACTACAAGTCCAAAGGTGTTACATCACCTCCACTTGGGCCCATTGGCCTTGTACGACCTAGATTTAGTTTTAGGCTGCCTTGGGACGTCCTCCCACCTCCTTGGCCGCCACCCCTTGCTCCTATATAAGTAGATCCATCTAGTAGCTTTTCTTTGGGATTTGTTTAGTTAAAAGTTAGCCATTGCAACTTCGTGTACTTCGTTTGTGTCCAACGACCAGACCAAGACCGCTTACGGATCCCCACCATTATCAATACCTCATATATATTTGCGATATTCAGATTGCTTTATCATATTCTTGCTCGTTCTTCGATTGCTTGCAGGAATAGACCTTCGTGGTCAGGCTGACCATGCTTCCGACATCGTCAGTAACCTCAGGAGATTGGTTTAGCGATTGCTAAGGCGCAACATCGTGCACGTTTGTAGTCGGATCGTCAAAGTCGTCTCCACCAAATCGATAGTTATCATCTCATCGAAAGATCGGGACCCTCGCCTCTATCAAGTGGTATCAGTTTTCAGGTTGCTCGGTGAGAATTTCCAGTTTTCCTAGATTAGATTTATTTTCTTATCTATTGTCCAAGAAAAATCCACAAAAAAGAGTTAGATCTATTCATCCTTTGTCCAAGCCAGTCTGAGCCTTTGCAATTTTCTTTTCATTGCTTGCATAGTTGAATTATCGGTTGCATCGTCGTGTCGAGTTGCTGGTCTTAGTGTCTAGGTCGTTTAGAGTTTCGAGTTCTGTTCACATTAGTCACGTCGCCGCTGCATCGTTATCCCTTCCGCTGTCCACCACCCATCCATCAATTTCCTCCACGTGCTACCCACCGTTCATTGTCATAATCATAGTTGAGATCGTTCCCATCTTCGCTTGATCCAATCTACATCTTATCTAGTTTGTTTTGGAAAGAGGGGGAGAGAAAAAAAAGATAGAGAAAAAAACGAGAGAAAAAAAAGTAAAAAAAGGTCAGAGAAAAAAAAGAAAGGAAAAGAAAAAAGTGTGAGAAAAAAAAGAGAGGAGAAAAAAAACAAAATTCGGATCTATCTAGACTCAATCTCGTAGTTGAATTCGGATTGGAATCTGTTTTGTGCACTGTTCAGTAAAACAGGCATAACTTCCTCATATGAAGTCTGTTTTGGCTCCGCGAGTACTCAAATGAAAGCTAGCGACGAGCCGCATCTAAATAGTTGCAGAAGCTAGTTCAGTATTTGGCACCTCAACATCAGCTTCTAAATAGGTCTACTGCTATTGTGATTTTCACTTATATCTTGCTGTCCAGAGCTACTTCATATCCTTTATTGATGCTAGTTGTGCTACGACGTGACCTCATTAGTGTTCTAGGCTCGCGTCTTTAGTTTGGTCTAGCCTAGGACCAGCACAGTACCGTCGTTGAGCGTTTATTCAACATTGCATCTTTGAATTGATTATTGCTAATCTTTTGCTACCATATATAGCCAACCCAGCTCCACATTTTTCTACACCGTGTATATGTACGTTCCCCTGGCAATCGTTTTACACAATCTTCGGAGTTATTTGACACCGCTGGTTGCCTGTCACCACCTGCCGCATGGTAAGAACTTGTAAGATATTGATATTTGCTTTACTGTGAGCACTTTACAACCACATCCTAGTAGTTCATAGGAACATTATTCTCGAATTTTGGTTCTTGTTTCTACTAATCATGACAGGTTCCAGAGATAGAAGTTCTTGGATGACGGGCACATCTTCACCATCACGAGAGTTGGGACAACACACCCAAGCATATGGTCAGGTTATCTCTTTACCATCATTTGAGGGTAGATTTAATCCTGCTATTTATCTAGCTTGGGAGCTTGAAGTAGAACAAGTTTTTAGTCACCATGATTTTTCTGAACTTGAGAGAGTACGAGCTACCATTAGAGCATTTACTGGTTTTGCTTCTGTTTGGTGGAGTGTACATTGTAAGAAAAACATTGATAACCAACCCAAAACTTGGAAAGTTTTGAAAACTGTAATGAGACAACAATTTTTTCCTCCTTACTATCGTCGTGAATTGCGTCGCAAATTGGAGCAATTAAAACAAGGCAGTAACACTGTTCATGCTTACTACCAAGAGTTCAAATCTTATATGCATCATTGTGACATAGAAGAATCTGAGGATGATACAATGAATAGATTTTTTGGTGGTTTGAACCATGATATTCAGGCAAGATTTCAGTATATTCCTCGTTGCATTACTGGTATGTATGTCCGTGCTTGTACCTTTGAGAGACAAATACAGGAGGATGCATTGGGTGACTACAACAACTACTATTCTAGTTCATGCTCACCACCGCTGGTTGGTTACTCCACTATTGCACCTACTAGAGAAGCCCCACCTCGGATTGTGAGCGCGATATCATCTCAAGAGTATGGTACATTGTCAACGTCCGTACCTACATCAGCTACATCTCTGCGAGGTAACAGCAAAGGTCTTGATGATATAACTTCACATGAGAATGAAGCATGCCTAGTTAACTTGAATGCATCATGTGTTGAGTTACCTGTTGATGTGAGCACACCACCTATTTTAGAGACTCTTTTTACTGTCGTGAATGCGTCATGTGATCAAACAACTGAAATATCAACAATTTTGAGTGCACCCATTGAATTAACTGTTGATGCAAAAGAACCAATGTTTAATCATTTTGATATGACCTCTAATCTTGATGATGATTCTGTGTCCAATGACTTATTGCATGTTTGCTTATTTAAGCATGTTGTAGCATGTAAATTTGATGCAAGTAAGGTTTATTCATCGAAGTTAGGATGGTTTAGTGATAAACATTGTCAATCTTTTGAAATGAATAAGAGCTTCACTTATATGTGCAAACTGAGTTGCGATATTTTCATGCCTTCTACTTCTTGTGCTAATTTTTTGGCTTTAGATTTTATGAACTATGCAAGTTACTCATCTATTCATGTGTCATATATGCAAAAATCAAGGGAAGTAAAAATGGATGACATATACATATACAACATGTACACCTTGTCTCTTTTGTTAGCCACATTTCAGATTAAGCAACGCCGAGGATGGCTTTATTTTCAAGAAGGGGAGGATGATGAGGACATGACTACCTTGGATATGACCAAAAATATTGCATATATGCATATTTGTCAGGTGATTTCTAGTGCAAACTATTCAATAATCTATTTATGTTATCCAGAATAAAAATAATTCACACACTTTTGTGTTTTGTCTAATTGCAGGTGTATGGGACATTTGTACAATCCACATATGAAGATAAGGAAGAAAGAGATGTTTATTTGCTGTCCAAAAAGTTCTCTCACGTCACTTTTGGCCCAAGAGAAGACAGAGTCCAAGTCTCTCACATTCTGGATTCAGATTCAGACTGCACAGACATATCTGACTCAAAACGCACACAAGTTTTTCATACGGACTCCGAATTGGGTGATTCTTTTTTTGTTGGAAACTAGATTTCATGCACTTTCCATCCCAATTGGAATCAACTTCAAATTCGTCCGGAGCGTTGAGTTGTGGACGAAACAATCTGATGCTGCAGCAGAATCCGAGTCAAACTACAAGTCCAAAGGTGTTACATCACCTCCACTTGGGCCCATTGGCCTTGTACGACCTAGATTTAGTTTTAGGCTGCCTTGGGACGTCCTCCCACCTCCTTGGCCGCCACCCCTTGCTCCTATATAAGTAGATCCATCTAGTAGCTTTTCCTTGGGATTTGTTTAGTTAAAAGTTAGCCATTGCAACTTCGTGTACTTCATTTGTGTCCAACGACCAGACCAAGACCGCTTACGGATCCCCACCATTATCAATACCTCATATATATTTGCGATATTCAGATTGCTTTATCATATTCTTGCTCGTTCTTCGATTGCTTGCAGGAATAGACCTTCGTGGTCAGGCTGACCATGCTTCCGGCATCGTCAGTAACCTCAGGAGATTGGTTTAGCGATTGCTAAGGCGCAACGTCGTGCACGTTTGTAGTCGGATCATCAAAGTCGTCTCCACCAAATCGATAGTTATCATCTCATCGAAAGATCGGGACACCCTCGCCTCTATCATTTTCTGCAGGTCGACCTTCATCATGGACACCGCGTGCATCTTCTACTTCCACTACACCAGCACCTCCAATAGGTGCCACCTCCAGCCGTGATACAAGAAAGCAGGCACAACCACTACTATCTGCCAAGAGCGCACCTGCCGGGCCTGCACAGAGCTCTTCTTCTTCCATGGTATCAACTGGGCACACAAGTGATATTATTTGTCGTCGTTGTAAGGGAAGAGGTCATGATGCGAGAGAATGCAAATCTCAGCGTGTGATGAGGAGACTTTGGCTCTTATTACACGTGGAGAACACGGTGGAGATGATTCTGATCATGAGACGCAATACATGGCTCCTGAAGACGCTGACAGGTATGATTATTTAGTTGCTCAACGTGTTTTGAGTGTGCAGGTCACACAAGCTGAGCAAAATCAGAGGCATAATTTGTTCCATACAAAGGGAGTTTTGAAGGAACGTTCTGTGCGCGTCATCATAGATGGAGGGAGCTGCAACAACTTGGCTAGCATGGAGATGGTGGAGAAGCTCTCTCTCACCACAAGACCACATCCACATCCTTACTACATCCAATGGTTCAACAACAGCGGCAAGGTTAAGGTAACACATACTATTCGTGTGCATTTTAGTATCTCTACATATGCTGATTATGTTGATTCTGATGTGGTACCTATGCAAGCATGTTCCTTATTACTTGGCAGACCATGGTAATTTGATAAAAATTCTGTACACCATGGTAGAAACAATCAGTATACTCTTGTTCATAAGGATAAAAATATTACTTTGCTTTCTATGACACCTGATTCCATTTTGAAAGATGATATTAATAGAGCTAACAAAGCAAAACGAAAGAAGAATAAGAGTGAAAATCAGATTGTGGCAAAAGAATTTGATCAACAAATGAAGCCTAATAATAAACCATCTATTGTTGCTTCTGAAATTAAATTGAAAAGTGCATGTTTATTTGCCACCAAATCTGATATTGATGAGCTAGATTTCAGCAAATCTGTTTGCTTTGCTTTTGTGTGCAAGGAGGCATTATTTTCATTCGAGGACGTGCCTTCCTCTTTGCCTCCTGCTGTCACTAACATTTTGCAGGAGTTCGCTAACGTCTTTCCACAAGACGTGCCACCGGGATTACCGCCTATTCGAGGGATTGAGCATCAGATTGACTTAATCCTCGGTGCTTCACTACCAAACCGTGCGCCATGCCGTACCAATCCAGAGGAGAGAAGGAGATTATGCGTCAAGTACAAGAGCTTCTCGACAAAGGTTATGTACGCGAATCCCTTAATCCTTGTGTTGTTCCTATTATTCTAGTGCCGAAAAAGGATCGTACATTGCGTATGTGTGTTGATTGTAGAGGCATTAATAATATTACTATTCGTTATCGTCATCCTATTCCTAGGATAGATGATATGCTTGATGAATTGAGTGGCTCTACAATATTCTCCAAAGTTGATTTGCGTAGTGGATACCATCAAATTTGTATGAAATTGGGGGATGAATGGAAAACAACATTTAAAACTAAGTTTGGATTATATGAGTGGTTAGTCATGCCTTTTGGGTTAACTAATGCACCTAGTACTTTCATGAGATTAATGAACGAAGTTTTACGTGCTTTCATTGGACGATTTGTGCTAGTTTACTTTGATGACATATTGATTTATAGCAGATCTTTGGAGGAACATTTGGAACATTTACGTGCCGTTTTTATTGCTCTACGTGATGCACGTTTGTTTGGTAACCTTGGGAAGTGCACCTTTTGCACCGACCGAGTGTCTTTTCTTGGCTATGTTGTTCCTCCACAGGGAATTGAAGTTGATAAAGCCAAGATTGAAGCTATTGAGAGTTGGACGCAGCCCAAAACGGTCACACAAGTGAGGAGTTTTCTTGGCCTCGCTGGATTCTATAGGCGTTTTGTGAGAGATTTTAGCACCATTGCTACACCTCTCAATGAGCTTACAAAGAAGGATGTGCCTTTTGTTTGGGGTACCGCACAAGAAGAAGCCTTCACGGTGTTGAAAGATAAGTTGACACATGCTCCTTTACTCCAACTTCCTGTTTTAATAAGACATTTGAGCTTGAATGTGATGCTAGTGGAATTGGATTAGGAGGTGTGTTATTACAAGATGGCAAACCTGTTGCATACTTTTCTGAAAAATTGAGTGGGCCTAGTATGAATTATTCTACTTGTGATAAAGAACTATATGCTCTTGTTCGGACTTTAGAAACATGGCAACATTATTTATGGCCCAAAGAATTTGTTATACATTCTGATCATGAATCTTTGAAACATATTAAAAGTCAAGCTTAACTTAATCGTAGACATGCTAAATGGGTTGAATTCATTGAGACTTTCCCTTATGTCATTAAACACAAGAAGGGTAAAGAAAATGTAATTGCTGATGCATTGTCTCGTCACTATACTAAGCTTTCACAACTTGACTTCAAAATATTTGGTTTGGAGACCATCAAAGATCAATATGTGCATGATGCTGATTTTAAAGATGTATTGCAGAATTGTAAAGAAGGAAGAACATGGAACAAGTTTGTCGTTAATGATGGATTTGTGTTCCGTGCTAACAAGCTATGCATTCCAGCTAGCTCCGTTCGTCTTTTGGTTTTGCAGGAGGCGCATGGAGGAGGTCTAATGGGACACTTTGGCGTGAAGAAGACGGAGGACGTACTTGCTACACATTTCTTTTGGCCAAAGATGAGAT
Source organism: Triticum aestivum (assembly GCF_018294505.1). Classification (NCBI taxonomy): domain Eukaryota; kingdom Viridiplantae; phylum Streptophyta; class Magnoliopsida; order Poales; family Poaceae; genus Triticum; species Triticum aestivum. Next base: position 337,485,854 of record NC_057810.1, read on the forward strand.
GGGATGTTGAGCACTTTGTTGCTCGTTGCACTACATTTCAAAAAGCTAAGTCACGACTCAATCCTCATGGTTTATATATGCCTTTGCCTGTACCTAGTGTTTCTTGGGAGGATATATCTATGGACTTTGTTTTAGGTTTACCTCGAACAAAGAAGGGGAGGGATAGCATATTTGTTGTCGTGGATAGATTCTCGAAAATGGCACACTTTATACCATGTCATAAAAGCGATGATGTTGTTAATGTTGCTGATTTGTTCTTTCGTGAAATTATTCGCTTGCATGCTGTACCAAATACTATTGTTTCGGATCGTGATTCTAAATTTCTTAGCCACTTTTGGAGATGTTTATGGGCTAAGTTGGGGACTAAACTGTTTTTTAGTACTACTTGTCACCCCCAAACTGATGGACAAACTGAAGTAGTCAATAGAACATTGTCTACTATGCTTAGGGTTGTTTTGAAGAATAATAAGAAAATGTGGGAAGCATGCTTGCCTCATATTGAATTTGCTTATAATCGTTCATTGCATTCTACTACTAAGATGTGCCCTTTTGAAATTGTGTATGGTTGCCTACCTCGTGCACCTATTGATTTGTTGCCTCTTCCATCTTCGGAGAAGGTTAATTTTGATGCTAAACAACGTGCTGAATTGATTTTAAAAATGCATGAGTTAACTAAGGAAAACATTGAGCATATGAATGCGAAATATAAACTTGCTGCAGATAAGGGTAGAAAACATGTTGTGTGTGCACCTGGAGATCTTGTTTGGTTACATTTGTCTAAGGCTAGATTTCCTGATTTGCGCAAATCAAAGCTAATGCCTCGTGCTCATGGTCCTTTTAAGGTGTTGGAGAAAATAAATGATAATGCATATAAACTTGAGCTGCCTGCAGATTTTGGTGTTAGTCCCACTTTTAACATTGCAGATTTGAAGCCTTATTTGGATGAGGAAGATGAGCTTCGGTCGAGGACGACTTCATTTCAAGAAGGGGAGGATGATGAGGACATCAATACCATTGCTACACCCACATCCCCTACTGCGACATATACTCGACCAATTACTAGAGCTCGTGCACACCAATTAAATTATCAAGTACTTTCGTTTCTTGGTAATGATTCTAATGTTCATAAGAATATGATGTTGCCTAAATTGGATACATTTGTTTTGCTTACAAATGAAGGGCCTAGCCACCATAATGGGTGCATGAAGCCTTGGACGAAATATACAAGATGCCACTTCATAAATTTCGTCCTGAGGCTATTCTAGGTGTTGTGTTACCTTATTATGGGCCAGGCCCATGTAATTTCAAAATACATAAGTATAGGCTATTTTTAGAGTCCGTATGTGTGGGGAAACAAGAGATAGGGTTGATTTCGGACCCCTCCACCAAGGGCCACGAAATCCCCCCCCCCCATCTTCTTCCATATATACAGCCCTTAGGGAACCGTTTAGACTTTGGGGTTTTGTTTAGATTAAAGTTCGCCATAGCTGCAACTTCGCGTACTTCGTTTGTGTTCAACGACCAGACAAAGGCGTCACAGAACCACACCTTGATCAATAAAGCTTTCATCTTATATTCGCAATATCCAGATAGCAATCTCAGTTTCTTGCTTGTTCTTTGTTTGCTCGCAGGAAACAGACCCTCGTGGTCAGGTTGATTGTGCTCCGGCGTGGTCAATAACCTCTCAGAGTTGGTTTAGTGATTGCTAAGGCGCGACGTCCTCGCACGCTCGTAGTTGGATCGTCAAAGTCGACTTCCACTAAAGCGATATCCATCATCTCATCGAAAGACGGGACACCTTTGCCTCTATCAAAGTTTCTGTTTTTATTTTTGTTTTTGTTTTACTTTTACTTAGTTTTTGTTTATTTGTTTTCTAATTTATTTCTACTTAGTTTTTTTGGAAAACATACAATTAGCACCTAAATTAGTATTACTAAATTTACTACAGCCATATTAGTTCTTACCCCTAAAAAATAGTTTAATATTTTATAATTTATAAAAGGCATTTAATTAATGATTTAAGCCATTGTTTTAATTATTTTAGTGCATTTAAATACTTTATAAAAAGATGATTTCGCCACCAATATTACTTATGAATTATCTATCACAGTTTGTACTTTTTCGTTTTGACATTTGAAAACTTTAATTATCTGACTTTATTTTAAATTTGAATTTTGAATTGGTTTGGATCAGCGTGGGACCTAGCAATAGTAAAAGTGATGACATGGCATCATTAGCAGGTGATTATTGTACCTTAATTATTTGGGCGTTACATTATAGTATGTCAAAAATGGCAATTACAGTAAACTCGACATGGCAAACAAAGTGTAGTCTGCATGGCAATTATGGTTTTTTCACATGGCAAACATAGCTTACTCTGCATGGAAACTACCTACGTTCCACATGGCAAGTATAGTACATTCTACATGGCAACCAGATTATATTCTACGTGATAACAATGGTTTGTTCTCCAATTGGCAAATATGGTTGTTTCCACATGACAAATACGGTTGTTTCCACATGGCAAATATAGCTAATTTTAATTTTTTGGGCAGTTAAAGTGTGACTCAAATGGTAACCATTCTGCTGTCTTACATTTTTGCACATGTCAAACTAGCAGGTGTACATTGCATATTTATAGTATCAAACATAGCAATCAAAGTAAACCCAACATGGCAAAGAAAGTGTAGTCCACATGGCAATTATGTTTTTTTCAACATGGAAACTATATAAAACTTTCACATGGCAAACATAGGTTACTCCACATGGAAAATACTACTTTCCACATGACAAGTATAGTACATTCTACATGGCAACCATAGTACATTCAAGATGGAAAAACAAATGGCAAAACACATTACCTAAAAAGATTTTGTTGGTGTATATTTTGCTCATCTGCCTCTCCATTCGTTTGTATGTGAGGAAATTAGGTTGCTTAAGTGTTGTGCCTGCTTCTTGCTGCAGTTTTGCACCTAGTATTTTCTGTTGCAAAGCTGTATATTGCTTGGTAAACTGTAGCAATGAGTTGCCGGGGCTCGCGTAATGCTTCAAAACAACATTGAAACCTTCACTGTGTTGCGTAGTTTGCATAAATGGGTAGAAGCATTGCATGAAGAAGGCTGGCACCCAGTACTTTTGCCTCCCCCACATGTTTTGAAGGGTCTCATTGTCCTGAACTTGCTATTCTTCAATCATGGCCTTCCAACTCCGTTCAAACTCTTCCACTATCAAGCTCTGGTGCACGCACAACTCGAATGCCTTATGTAGATCTCGACGGTCAGCAAAGAATGGCCCCAGAGTTTCTTCTACTTTCCTTACAATATGCCACCTGCAATGCATGTGCACTGCAAGGGGGAAGACTTCCTCGATACCTCCACACATGCTGAAGTTTTGGTCCGTTATTATGTTCATTGGAGCAAGTCCATCCATGCACTCCAAGAAGGTTTTGATCAACCACATGTAGCTATCGATATCTTCATTTCATACAAGGCCGCAACCAAACTGCAAGGACTGGTTGTGGTTGTTTATCCCTATGAATGGAGCACATGGTATCTTGTACATGTTCATCAGATATGTCGCATCGAAAGAAATGTAGTCACGAAAATGTTTGTAGTCTCTCCGCGCTGCACCATCCACCTAGTACATGTTTTTAACGTGATCCTCATCGTCGAGCCTTATTCTGTAGAAGAAATGGGGATCCTCCTTTTCTTTCTCTTTGAAGTAGTCAATGGTGTCTTCTACGTTATCTAACTTGCTTTCTCTGTGATACTTTGTCTTCAGGTTTGTGACGCCGCTGGTAGGTAGGGAAAACTACTCAGTACCTGGACCATTCTCGCAGTATTGACATTGCAATCGTGCAACAATTTTATAAACTGCTTCTCCTAGGGGCAGAATCCTGGGTGGGCGCTTAGAAATTTTACCAAGTCAAACTTCTAAATCATCTCATGATTGTGATTATCGACAAACTCTTTGACGACGTACCAAGCCCCTTCCAAGTTGAGCCTCATTTCTGGCAGGGCATCCATCTTCAAACCAACGCCTCTTCTACCATCTGGTATGACTAGCCCACCAGCCTTGGATTTCTTATTCTTTCTCGATTTGTAGCATCTCAACCACCTCTATTGTACTCCCCGGTTGTTTTCAGTTTTCTACGGTATTCCATGTTTATCGCGAAGCCGTTGAATTTTGCATAACTCTAGTAGTAGTTCCTGGCATCATCAAATGTACTAAATTGCTGACCAATGTACGGTGGTTGAGTTGGCATGAATTCGGACTATCCATCTTCCTCCTCTTTGTGCATCTCATTATCATTTTCCTCATTCACTTTTTTATTGGTGGCGGTTTCTTCTGTTTGTACGTTGCTTGTGCCGGTGCACACAGGCGTGTTGGTTGTCGTTACTGCAACTATGGCGAGCCCCGACAGTGAATCTGCATTGTTCATGCTTAGTTGGTTGGCCTGCTCGTCGAACGACCCTCCTGGGCGGCCTGAGGTACCTGTGGTAGACGTAGTTGGCACACTGCTGAATGTAGTTGAAGCTCCTGCATTTTTATTTTCGAGAATGTGCATAGTTAGTACTTTTTGAGTGGAAACTTTTTACGATCACACATGGCAACTGCAGTTGAGCCCACAAGGCAATTGTAGTTGCCCATGCATGTCTGATGTATTCAATCATGCATGGCAAATGCAATAGTTCAACCATGGCAAATGCAATTGATCTCACATGCCAACTATATTTGTAAGGACATGGCAAATGCATTTGAAAATTGATGGCAACTATAGTTTGAGATAGACATGGCAAATGCACTTGACAAGTCATTGCAACCGTACTTTGACAGACATTTTCTTTTTTGTAAATGCAGTTTAAGTGACGGCAACTGTAGTTGATTAGAGATGGTAACTACTGTTTATCATTCATGGCAACTGCAATTGATCAGACATGGCAAACATAGTTGGTAATTCATGGCAAATACATTTTCATTGGACATGGCAAATGCAGGTGGTAGGTCATGGCAAATGCTTTGATCATAGATGGCAACTGCAGTTTACCACACATGACAAATCTGGTTGAATCGGACACGATAATTGAAACTTGACAAGTGATTTTTGACAAACGCATTTGTTATGTGATGGCAACTTCAGATGGTAAGTGAACAGTCATGTAGCACATACTTTTTGATTTTTTGACATTTTTGTGTGTGCGAGCAGTTTTTCATGCCTCACCTGCGTAAGATGTTGATGGCGGGACTTTCACTCTGAGCTGGTCCCATGTGTTGCACGTCGTTCCTGCGTTTTACAAATTTTGTAAGTTTGATACTTCATCATGTATGTTGCTCTTATGGTTTTTATGAGTTCATATATCTCTTTGTTCTACTTGATATCACATTTTACTTTTCCGCGTGATTTTTTCTGGTACAGAATACCTTGATTCGTAGTGTGTGATACTCGTAGTTGGCGTGCTATTTCTACATTACTAGTAGTTTCTTGTGGTGCCGCTTGCCATGGGTCTCCCGAAGGTATGGTTGTATTGTAAGTCCCTGCGAACATGTCAGTACAAACATCAACCATATGCCACCTTATTTATACAATTATGGAAAATTTGCCTTTTTCCTCAGTGGATCGTACCGATGTCTGTGCATTGTTATGGTAGTGGTAGCAATGGCCCTGCTGAAATGAGTTCATTGAATTCTAACGCATCCCACAGGGGTGCGTGTGGCAGTCCGTAAAACCAAGGAGTAGAGCCATCTCTAGGATCCATTTGACCTTTTTTTGCCTTTGCTTCTTCTCGGCTTCTCCACCACTATAGAATGAAATAATCATGGTATGCATGAGTATGAATTTCTCTTTGTTAGTGTAACTAAAATAGACACGACAATTTTTCATTGCCATTTGTGAATGGCATGAATCCCTAGCATAGCATGCCAACTAAAATGTTAAAGTCGTGTCTATGTTTGTCAATGCAACCTTTCAGGAAAATGTACATGAACTCTATTAAGCACATAGTTTTTGGGGTGGCTAGCAATGTTAGATTTTTGCCATGGCAAATTACATGAAATACGGGCGGCAAGTATCAATGTAGTTACATGGCAAGTACTATTGTAGGTTCATTTGGCGGAAACAACTTACAGAATCGGGTGGCAACTTACAACAAACATGTTCGGCAATTTTTCCCAAACATCCCCTTTCGGAAAAAAAACTCGGTTTTTCCCCTGTCCCGCCACCCACAATCCCCCATGTTTTTCACTATATTGGATCTGACTTTCAAGTAGATCAAATCGATGGCAACTCCAAGGTTCCAAAGATGCAAATCAAATTTAGGATAGTAGGCATGGCAGTTAAACAAATCCAATTTTGGATCAAGGATTCGTTGGTATGAGGCATGGCAATTTTGATGAGGTCATCAATACCATTGTTACACCCACAGTCCCTGCTACTATACATACTGGACCAATTACTAGATCTCGTGCACGTCAATTGAATTACCAGGTACTTTCGTTTCTTAGTAATGATTCTAATGTTCAGGAGAACATGATGCTGCCTAAATTGGACAGATTTGTTTTGCTTACAAATGATGGGTCTAGCTTGGAGAAGGATGAACACTGGAGCAAGAACAAGCATGGAGATGACGGCATGCGCAAGGGAAACAAGAACAGAGTTTCAAGTGATGATTTCAGGACTTTGAAGCCACCGTAAGGAGTGCATGAAGTCTTGGACAAAATATACAAGATGCCACTTCACAAATTTCGTCCAAAGGCTATTATAGGTGTTGGGTCACCTTATTATTGGGCCAGGCCCATGTAATTTTGAAGTACATAAGTATAGGCTATTTTTAGAGTTCGTACATGTGGGGAAATAAGAGATAGGGTTGGTTTCGAACCCCTCCCCCAAGGGCCACGAAATTCCCCCCTTTTCCTGCATACATACAACCCTTAGGGCATCGTTTAGACTTTGGGTTTTGTTTAGATTAAAAGTTCACCGTAGCTGCAACTTCGCGTACTTCCTTTTTGTCCAACGACCAAACCAAGACGTCACAGAACCCCATCTTGATCAATAAAGCTTTCATCTTATATTCGCAATATCCAGATTGCAATGTCAGTTTCTTGCTTGTTCTTCGTTTGCTCGCAGGTCAGGTTGATCGTGCTCCGGCATGGTCAATAACCCTCAGAAGTTGGTTTAGTGATTGCTAAGGCGCGACATCTTCGCCCGATGTAGTCGGCTCGTCCAAGTCGACTCCCACAAAAAAACGATAGTTATCTCATTGAAACATCGGGGCACCTTCGGCTCTATCAAGTGGTATCATATTTCCAGGTTGCTCGATGAGATTTTACAGTTTTTCGTAGTTTAGATCGAGTCTGTTCTTCATACCTATAGTCCATGAAAAAGCCAAAAGATAAATTTAGGGTTAGTTCATCCTATCTGAACCTATCTGAGCCTTTGCATAATCTTTTTATAGTTTTTGCTTTGTTGAATTTGCGGTTGCATCGTCGTGTCGAGTTGCTGGTCTTAGTGTCTAGTCTTTAGAGTTTCGAGTTCTGTTCACAAGTTGTCACGCTGCCGCCGCTCTAGCGTCATCACCGCCGCCATATACCATCATTGTCATCACTGCTGCCATATACCACCATCATCGTCACCGCTGCCATATACCACCATGGTCATCACCGCTGCCATATACCACCATCGTCAGCACCACTGCCATATACCACATATTTACCGCCAACACGATAATCCGAGTCCACCTCCATCACAGATTCGCCACCAGTCCGTGTTCCACCGCCCTACATATATCTGCCACCAGTCCAAGTTTCCACTAGATTCATCTCCGCCACCAGTCCTAGTCCGAGTCCAATATTTGTTGCTTTGTTTTCGATTTACAGATCACGCCATACTCCGAGTCATGACCAAGTCGGACTTCCCAACATCAGTACCACACGTACAAGAAATATAGTTCCAGTTTAAAAAAACTAAGTCTGGCAAATTCTGGCTGGGCAGTTTTTAGACCATTTGTAGACTTATTCGAAAAAGTTTTGTTGTGGAGCAAAACAAAAGAGGGGGAAAAGTGCAAAAAATAGTGAAAAAAAGGAAAACTTTTTTCAAAGTGTGCTCCTCCCTTGTTTACGTGCTGCGCCGTGATTTTGTTAGTGTTCTAGGCCCGCGTCTCTAGCACGGTCTGGCCTAGGACCAACATAGTACCGTCGTTGAGCATTTATTCAACTTTGCATCTTTGAATTGATTATTGTTGACCATTTTTGCTACCATATTATAAGCCTTCCTAGCTCCACATACATCTACGTTGTGCGTTTGACTCTCCCTGGTAATCGCTCTATCCAAGCTTTCAGAGTTTTGACTACAACGGTTGCAGATCACCACCTGCTGCTGGGTAAGAACTGGTAAGAATTTGAGATTCGCTTGATGGATTTGTGACACACCACCACCACCACCACTTCCTAGTAGTCTGTAGGATCATATTCTTGTGTGTTCCTATTGTTTCTAACCATGGCAGGATCACAAGCCGATGAGGCCGATTGGGAGACCATAACGAACAAACAACTACATGATAAGTTTCAGCAAATGATGAGTGGAGAGGTGCAAGATGTTCTAAACTGATTTGAAGAGGCCATGGATAAGACATATGGCATTGAGAAGACGTTCGAAACGAAGCTCGATAACAAGTTTAATGAATTGCTCGCGCATCTTCCACAACCACTGCTGTCTGCATCTGTTGCACCTCTACAACAACAACAACAAGATCGCCTTCCAAATCAAGTGGGACGAGCACAGCGCGTTCCCCTTGAGCTAGGATAAAATTCTGGTGTTGCTGCTACTGCTGTTGATGCTTCTTTGGCTCCTGCTACTGTTGGTGCTAGTGCCGAGGAGGATGATGATTATGCGGGCGATTACGAGGATGAGGTTGATCAAAATCAGAACTACGTGCAACCACCAGCACCAGGGCTGCACTACCAGCTCAGGTACGAGATCATGACCATCTTCTTAAACGGAAATTGAATATTCCACCATTTGAGGGTATATATGTTCCTGGTATATACCTTACTTGGGAGTTAGAAACTGAACAAGGTTTTACATGTTTACAATACCACGAGGAGAGACGTATTGCTGCTGCTCTTTGTCCTTTCACTAGTTTTGCTTGTGTGTGGTGGTCTGAACATCATAGATTATATCCAAATAATATTCCAACTACTTGGGCTGCTTTGAAAACTGCTATGCGTACTCGTTGAGTTCCAGCATATTATCAATGTTAATTACTTCAAAAATTGCAGTGTTTAAGAAAGGAAAAAATCATGTAGAAGAATATTATCAGGAATTACAAACTGGAATGATTAGATGTGGTACTGCTGAGGATAATGAAGCTATGCTTGCACATTTTATAGGAGGATTAAATAAAGAGATTCAGACCATTCTAGAGTATAAGGAGTATAATAATATCACTTGTTTATTCTATCTTGCTTGCAAAGCTGAACGGGAAGTGCAGGATCGACTGGCATTGGCACGAACTAACTTTTCTGCAGGTCGACCTTCATCATGGACACCGCATGCATCCTCTACTTCCACACATCCTACTACAGCACCATTGACTTCAGCCGCCAACTCCAACCGAGATACAAGAAAACAAGCACCATCACCACCATCTGCCAGGAGTACACCTTCCGGTACCGCACAGAGCTCTTGATGCGGAGCATCCCTCGCTCATCCCCATGGACGTACCTACATCTCCCCTCAACACCACTTGGACCCATGACAAGAGCTAGAGCAAAGGCTATTGAAGATAAGGTGAACTCGCTCCTCTCTGAATTCCCTCCCTCTACTCATGAGACTTGGCTACTACCTCATACGGAGACTCTGTGTGTGATCCGGTACTTGGAGGAGAGCCATGGGGCAGCTACACCCAATGGCCAAGATGGCGAGGACACCAAGCATGAACATCAAGAAGAAGAGCTACTTGAGAAGCTACAGGCACCGGGCGACCGGCCGGGCCCGGACTCCGACCCCTGAAGGTTGCTACAGCCGAGAGAAGGAAGGCCAGCCCGAGCTCCAGGCACCGGACGACCCAGTCCGGGCGACCGGCGCCTCCCAGCGAGCGGACGACCGGCCGCCCCGGACGTCCGACAACTGGGCACCCAAGAGGAAATTAACGGAAGACCGAAGCCATTGGACGTCCGTCAAACCTGCACCCGAGCCAAAACAGCGGATGTCCGATCCTACCGGACGTCCGGACCTCCACGAGCGATCGGACGACCAGTAGAGACCAGACGTCCGACACCTGAGTGACCGCAACTGCGGGCAGATGCCCTTGTACCCCTTCACTTTGATCGCCATTTGCACTATGACTATAAATAGGCCTCTCCCACCTCCTAGCTAGGGTTAGAATTGTGATAGCTCGTTTGAGATTGAGCATTGCTCATCCGTACCGGATCTACTCCATGTGAGGGACCGTTCCTCTTCGAAGAAGATCCATTTGGATTCAAGGCCTCCATCCGGAGAAGACAATCAAGACCTCCTCGCAGAGAAGAACGGTTACTCATGTATCTTCCCTTTGTTGACTTTGGATCTTGTGTTACATTATGCTTTCGGTGATCTAGCTCTTGTGTGATCAATTACTTGTCGGTTGAGTGTTTCTCTCGTTTCTCCCCGTGATTTCCCTTGTGTTCTTCCGCACGTTCTTCGTGTTTCCCCGTAGTATCCACTCCAAACATGAAAGATCGGTCCCATAGGGTTCCGCCCTACATCATCTTGGTATCAGAGCCACGTTGATCATGTTTTTGGAGCCCCTACCTCGTGTTTTCTAGCTTGATTTTGTTCTTTTCGTCCTAAATCCGAAAATTCCCCACCAAAAATAGCCCCAAATGTTTTTTGTGATTTGTTGGTGAGTTGAAGTTTTGTTGGATTGGGTCCATGGATTTGTGTTGCCACGTGTGGATCTAGCTTTCCCCACCCTCCCCTCCCTTTTCAATCCACAAATCCGCTCGATTTCGAAATCACCATCTTCTTCCTCCCCGAAATCGTGTTGTTCATCCCATGCCCGATTTGTGCCCAGGTTACGAACGACCGGACCCTGCCGAACGTCTCACGACTGGACGACCGTGATCACCCTCGGACGTCCGTGTAACTCTAACAAAACTGAATCTTGTTCAGTTCGGCCACCACCACATCCTCACCTTCCACCACATCTTCCAAACTCACATACACCACCATCATCCCCAATACCTCCTAGGACGATTTTGACACGTTTTGGTCTTTGAGATTTTGAGTTGTGGCTCCCGTGTCCTATTGAGTTTCGGCTATATAGGTACGGTTCGACATCATCATCACCACGGCTCATCTTCGCAAGGGTCTCATCATCGCCAAGGACGGTAACCTCGACGACATCTTTGTCATACCTTGCAATTGCATTGATACACACATTGCCTTACTTTTGCGTAGCTTACCCATCGAGACTAGCCATTGAGTATTGTCGGCAACGTGACTTGTGCAGATTAGTGATCATACTCCATAGCATACATACCATATCATAGTGGTGCATATCTTGGCATAAACTTGTGTGTCACAAAGTTGTCATAGCATACACAATTGCTATCTTGGTTCGTGAAGTTTTGCATGAGAAAAGAGCTCAAAAGTGAAAGAGCCACCCAAGCTTTTAAGCAAAGAGGAAAGATAAGCAAAGAGCTTATGAGCAAGAACCATAGCATCATACTACACTAAGATTGTCATATCGGATCATCTTGGATCATAGCACCGAAATACCATACATATAACATACTTGGGATAGAGATTGTTGCATTTTTGCCTAGTAGGTTGTGCACAAGTTCCTTATCCGCCTATTGTGCAATCGTGCTATCGTCTCTCTAGTATTGTGCAACAAGAGCATTTTCGTGGACTCCACATTTTGGATCACTTTTGGTTTGCACAATCCCACTTGTCATGTGCGTTTCCGTGTACCATTATTTGCTTGGTCTACTTGTTGCATTTGCAAATTTGTGAATCTTTTCCCACATTATTGAAGCTCACTTACAATTGCATCAAATTTTGTGCCACCATCCTAACCAAGCTCCACCATAAGCTTTTACTTGTGTAGGTGTGAGAACCGACAAGGATTGGTACCAATAGTGCTATTTCATTGCCCGCATTTGAGTGAACTTGATTCATCGTCAACATCGATCAAGGTACATTGGTATAAGTTCTTCTCTTTCTACCACTCACATTTTGCTTGGAATGATGGATAGGCCGAGTACTTCTACCAACCCACTCTTCATCGAGCAAGACGATGACATGTCATCATATGTCACGAAGAGCCACCTCTTCAGTGCACAACGAGCGTTGCATCAAGAGCAACAAGCTATGAACAAACGCATCGACAACCTCGCCACCGACTTACGACTCTCCGAGCAACGTACCAAGGACTACTTCGACAACAAGCTCGATGCGCACAAGCAAGAGAACGATGCAAGGATGAACGAGATCCGCGCTTTGTTGGTGAACCGGCCTCCTTCAACTTCTTCATACTCAAGACAGAGCCACTCAAGTCAACACCACGATGACTCCTTCTCCGGCTCAAGTACACCGTCATCAAACACTCTTTGATGAGCCGTGCGTCAAGACCGTCATGCATCTCGCAACCCGGTACACAACAAGCATTCCCAAGAGCAAGTCGATGAGCAAGTCCCTCGTCCTCACTCAAACCAAGTCGCTTTTGCTCAAGCTCAAGAACGACAATGACTACGGCTAAAAGAGGAAGAACGAGCGCGTCTACACCAAGAGCAACAAGACGCCGAGGCTCAACGTCTTCAACAACAACTACGTGAAGCGCAAGCTCTTAAGGCACAACGTGCCCTGCAAGAATCAAGCCATCGCCAACCGAAATCGCGAACGGTGCAATCAAGAGGAAGCCCTTCGAGAAGAATTCCAAGAGAGGAACTACCAACCGCGTGTGCAACGTCAAGTTCCTCAAGCTCCTTTACAAGCTCGTCAAGCTCCACCTCAACCTCAAGTTCAACAAGAGCAAGTTGATCACGGACTTCCTCCACGCCAAGAGCAACATGAGGATGATTACCCTCCACGTCAAGGGCGTCACCATCACCATCGCCAACAACACAATGAAGAGCAACGCTATGGCAAGCTCAAATTCACAATGCCCAAGTTCAATGGAAGCAATGATCCCGAAGAGTACCTTTCAGGGGCATTGAAGGTCGACAAAATCTTTCGTTTGCACAACTATGAGGAAAAGAATAAGATCGCTATGGCATCACTTGAGTTCCAAGACTATGTGCTCATATGGTGGGAACAAGTCCTTGAGCGCCGAGAAGCAAGAGGTGAACCACCTATCACCACTTGGGCTCAAATGAAGGAAGTCATGCGAGCACGTTTTGTGCCCACCTACTACAACCGCATTCTTTTCAAGAAGCTACAACTCCTCAAGCAAGGAACAAAGAGTGTTGAAGAATACTACAAGGAAATGGAGATAGGCATGATTCGAGCCAATGTCACGGAAGATGATGAGCAAACAATGGCATGATTCTTGAATGGACTAAATCATCCCATCAAGAAGATCGCCGACTTCCAACCCTACTCCAACCTCATTGAGCTCGTACATAAAGCTACAAAGGCGGAACGTCAAGTGCAAGATGACTTCAAATACGCCAAGTACTCATCCAAGACCTATGTCTTCTCCAACAACCAAGCTTCAACAACTCCTCCAACCTCTACATCAACCAAGCCTTCTCCAAGCAATGACGACAAGCCAAGTTACAAGAAAACTTCGTCAAGTTCAAGTCGTCTTCCTCCTACTACAAGCAACTTCAAGCCACATGCTTCATCCTCTACTCCAACCTATGAGACCATCAAGACAAGCTCCTTCAAGTGTTTCACTTGCGGCGGCCGAGGCCACAAGTCCTATGAATGCACAAACAAGCGCACCATGATCCTCAACGATGTAGGCACCTACGACTCCATAAGTGATGAGGAGATGGAAGCCCTTGAGCAAGTGGCCATGCACCGGCGCGTGAACGAGGATGAAGATGATCAAGTCTTTTGTGATGAGGATTCGAGCCCCGCTCTTGTTGTCTCCAAGGTCTTGACTCTTCAACATCAACAAGAAGAAGACCAAAGATGCCACATCTTCCACACAAAGTCTGGCATCAATGGAAAGTCCGTCAAGGTCATCATCGATGGAGGTAGTTGTCACAACTTGGCAAGTGAAGAACTATGCTCCAAGCTTCAATTGGTCAAGAGGAAGCACCCGCACCCCCTACAAGGTTCAATGGCTAAGTGACTCCGGCACTATACGAGTTGAGCATACGGTCCAAGTCTCCTTCAAAATTGGTGCATATGAGGACACTTTGGAGTGTGATGTGGTCCCAATGACCGTTTGCCACCTCCTTCTTGGTCGGCCATGGCAATTCGACCATGGTGTCATCCACAACGGGCGTACCAATCACTATAGCTTCGAGATGAAAGGGAAGGAGTATGTGCTACGACCTACATCTCCTAGTCAAGTGATAGCCGACAAGCAAGCCACCCCATCATGGAGAGAAGAGTGAGAAAGTGATCCACCAAAAAGTGAGTGAAATCCACAAGCCAAACTTGAGCGCCTCTTCGTCTAGAGAGAAAAACCTCATACTGTTTGCCACAAAAAGTGAGATGTGAGAAGTGTGTGAGAACCCATCGAGTGTGATGCAGTTTGTCCTTGTGTGCAAGGATGGGGAACCAAAAGCTAACACCTCTCATGAGCTACCTTTAGTGTTTCAATCTCTTTTGCAGGAATTCCAAGATGTTTTCCCCGATGAGCTACCTCCGGGTCTACCTCCTCTATGAGGCATTGAGCATCGAATCCCAAACAAAGCTCCATACCACGTCAACCCCGAAGAAACTAAGGAGATCCAACGGCAAGTACAACAACTAATCGACAACGGTCATGTACGTGAAAGCTCAAGTCCTTGTGCCGTTCCCGTTATACTTGTGCCTAAGCAAGATGGAAGTTTCCGCATGTGTTCTGATTGTAGACCTATAAATGCTATTACCGTTCGCTATAGGCATCCCATTCCTCACCTAGATGATATGCTTGATAAACTTAGCGGTGCCGCCTTTTTCTCAAAAATTGATCTTAAAAGTGGCTATTATCAAATCCGCATACAAGAGGGTGATGAATGGAAAACTGCTTTCAAAACCAAATTTGGCTTAGATGAGTGGCTAGTTATGCCTATGGGTTTATCGGAAGCTCCCGGTACTTTCATGCGTCTTATGCATTATGTGCTTCGCCCTTATATTGGAGTCTTTGTTGTGGTTTACTTTGATGACATTCTTGTTTTTAGCAAATCCATGAAAGAGCATCTTAATCATGTTAGGGCTGTTTTGCAAACTCACAAACTCGTTTTATTGGGTTTTGTTGTCTCTTCCAAGGGTGTCCATGTTGATGAATCTAAAATTGAAGCAATTAAAACTTGGCCCCAACCCACCAATTTGCAACAAGTGCATAGCTTTCTTGGTCTTGCGGGTTTTTATCGTTGCTTTGTGAAAGACTTTAGCACTATTGCCACTCCTTTGCATGCCTTGAGTAGGAAGAATGCTCCTTTTGTTTGGGGACCTTTGCAATCCACCGCTTTTGATGAGCTCAAGTCTTTGCTTACTCATGCTCCGATTCTTGCTTTACCCAACTTTGAGAAAACTTTTGAGGTCCATTGTGATGCAAGTGGTACAGGAATTGGCGGAGTTTTGATGCAAGAAAAACGAGCCATTGCATATTTTAGTGAAAAACTCTCCGGTGCGCAACTTAACTATCCCATCTATGACAAAGAATTGTATGATTTAGTGCGTGTGCTACATGTTTGGGAACATTATCTTAGATCTCATCAGTTTGTCATCCATACCGATCATGAAACTCTTAAGTACTTAAAAGGTCAAACTAAGTTGAACAAGTGTCATGCCAAATGGAGTGAATTTATTGAATCTTTCCCCTATGTGATCAAGTACATTAAGGGTAAGGAAAATTTAGTTGCGGATGCACTTTCACGCATATGCCCGCTTGTCACTAAACTTGAGTTGAATGTTATTGGCTTTGAGCACATAAAAGACTTGTATGCTATCTTGCGGAAATAGCAGAAATTCAAAATTTTCTACGCAACACCAAGATCAATCTATGGAGTAATCTAGCAACGAGGGAAAGGAGAGTGCATCTACATACCCTTGTAGATCGCTAAGTGGAAGCGTTCAAGTGAAC
Source organism: Triticum aestivum (assembly GCF_018294505.1). Classification (NCBI taxonomy): domain Eukaryota; kingdom Viridiplantae; phylum Streptophyta; class Magnoliopsida; order Poales; family Poaceae; genus Triticum; species Triticum aestivum. The sequence continues at coordinate 337,502,077 of NC_057810.1, forward strand.
GGGGTTGATGGAGTCGTACTCGACGTGATTCAAATCACCGATGATCCTAGTGCCGAACGGACGGGACCTCCGCGTTCAACACACATACAGCCCGGTGACGTCTCCCATGCCTTGATGTAGCAAGGAGAGAGGGAGAGGTTGGGGAAGACTCCGTCCAGCAGCAGCACGACGGTGTGGTGGTGGTGGAGGAGCGTGGCAATCCTGCAGGGCTTCGCCAAGCACCGCAAGAGACGAGGAGGGAGAGAGGTAGGGCTGTGCCAGGGAGAGGTCAAAACTCATGTGTTGGCAGCCCCAAAGACCTCAACTATATATAGGGGAGAGGGAGGGGGCTGCGCCCCCTCTAGGGTTTCCACCCCAAGGGGTGCGGCAGCCCCTAGATCCCATCTAGGGTGCGGCCAAGGGGCGAGAGGGGGAAACTTGCCCCCCAAGTAAGGTGGAGGCGCCCCCTTCCCAAACCCTAGGTGCCTTGGGCCCTAGTGGGGGGGCGCACCTGCCCACCTGGGGCTGGTCCCCTCCCACACTTGGCCCATGCTGCCCTCTGGGGCCGGTGGCCCCACTTGGTGGACCACCGGGACCCTCCCGATGGACCCGGTACATTACCGATAGCACCCGAAACTTTTCCGGTGACCAAAACAGGACTTCCCATATATAAATCTTTACCTCCGGACCATTCCGGAACTCCTCGTGACGTCCAGGATCTCATCCGGGACTCCGAACAACATTCGGTAACCATGTACATCTATTCCCTATAACCCTAGCGTCATCGAACCTTAAGTGTGTAGACCCTACGGGTTCGGGAGACACGTAGACATGACCGAGACAACTCTCCGGCCAATAACCAACAGCAGGATCTGGATACGCATGTTGGCTCCCACATGTTCCACGATGATCTCATCGGATGAACCACGATGTCGAGGATTCAATCAATCTCGTATTCAATTCCCTTTGTCTAGCGGTATAGTACTTGCCCGAGATTCGATCGTCGGTATCCCGATACCTTGTTCAATCTCGTTACCGGCAAGTCTCTTTACTCGTTCCGTAACACATCATCCCGTGATCAACCCCTTGGTCACATTGTGCACATTATGATGATGTCCTACCGAGTGGGCCCAGAGATACCTCTCTGTCACACGGAGTGACAAATCCCAGTCTCGATTCGTGCCAACCTAACAGACACTTTCGGAGATACCTGTAATGCACCTTTATAGCCACCCAGTTACGTTGTGACATTTGGTACACCCAAAGCATTCCTATGATATCTGGGAGTTGCACAATCTCATGGTCTAAGGAAATGATACTTGACATTAGAAAAGCTTTAGCATACGAACTACACGATCTTTGTGCTAGGCTTAGGATTGGGCCTTGTCCATCACATCATTCTCCTAATGATGTGATGTTGTTATCAACGACATCCAGTGTCCATGGTCAGGAAACCGTAACCATCTATTGATCAACGAGCTAGTCAACTAGAGGCTTACTAGGGACATGGTGTTGTCTATGTATCCACACATGTATCTGAGTTTCCTATCAATACAATTATAGCATGGATAATAAACAATTATCATGAACAAGGAAATATAATAATAACTAATTTATTATTGCCTCTAGGGCATATTTCCAACAGTCTCCCACTTGCACTAGAGTCAATAATCTAGTTCACATCGCCATGTGATTAACACTCACAGGTCACATCGCCATGTGACCAACATCCAAAGAGTTTACTAGTGTCTAAACTAGTTCACATCATCATGTGATTAAGACTCAATGAGTTTTGGGGTTTGATCATTTTTTGCTTGTGAGTGAGGTTTTAGTCAACGGATCTACAACACTCAGATCCGTATGTACTTCGTAAATCTCTAGGTCATATTGTAAATGCTGCTTCCACGCTCCACTTGGAGCTATTCCAAATGGTTGCTCCACTATACGTATCCGGTTTGCTACTCAGAGCCATTCGGATAGGTGTTAAAGCTTGCATCGACGTAACACTTTACGCCGAACTCTTTATCACCTCCATAATTGAGAAACATGTCCTTATTCCTCTAAGGACAATTTTGACCGCTATCTGGTGATCCACTCCTTGATCACCTTTGTACCCTCTTGCCAGACATGTGGCAAGGCACACATCAGGTGCGGTACTCAGCATAGCATACTGTAGAGCCTACATCTAAAGCATAGGGGACGACCTTCATCCTTTCTCTCTCTTCCGCCGTGGTCGAGCTTTAAGTCTTAACTTCATACCTTATAACTCAGGCAAGAACTCCTTCTTTGACTGATCCATCTTGAACACCTTCAAGATCATGTCAAGGTATGTGCTCATTTGAAAGTACCATTTAGCGTTTTTGATCTATCCTCATAGATCTTGATGCTCAATGTTCAAGCAGCTTAATCCAGGTTTTCTATTGAAAAACACTTTTCAAATAACCCTATATGCTTTCCAGAAACTCTACATCATTTCTGATCAACAATATGTCAACAACATATACTCATCAGAAATTCTAGTGCTCCCACTCACTTCTTTGGAAATACAAGTTTCTCATACTTTGTATAAACCCAAAATCTTTGATCATCTTATCAAAGTGTATATTCCAACTCCGAGATGCTTACTCCAGTCCATGGAAGGATCGCTGGAGCCAGCATACCTTTTAGCATCCTTAGGATCGACAAAACCTTTCTGATTGTATCACATACAACCTTTCCTTACGAAAACTGGTAAGGAAACTCGTTTTGACATCCATCAGCCAGTTTTCATCAATGCAGCTAGTGCTAACATGATTCCGACGGACTTAAGCATCGCTACGTATGAGAAAATCTCATCGTAGTCAACTCCTTGAACTTGTGAAAAACTCTTGGCCACAAGTCGAGCTTCATAGACGGTGACATTACCGTCCACGTCCGTCTTCTTCTTAAAGATCCATTTATCTCAATGGCTTGCCGATCATCGGGCAAATCCACCAAAGTCCATGCTTTGTTCTGATACATGGATCCCATCTCGGATTTCATGGCTTCTAACCATTTGTCGGAATATGGGCCCACCATTGCTTCTCCATAGCTCGTAGGTTCATTGTTGTCTAGCAACATGACCTTCAAGACAGGATTACTGTACCACTCTGAAGTAGTACGCATCCTTATCACCCTACGAGGTACGGTAGTGACTTGATCCGAAACTTCATGATCACTATCATAAGCTTCTACTTCAATTGGTGTGGGCGCCACAGGAACAACTTCCTGTGCCCTGCTACACACTAGTTGAAGTGATGGTTCAATAACCTCATCAAGTCTCCACCATGCTCCCACTCAACTTTCCGAGACAAACTTTTCCTTGAGAAAGGACCCAATTCAAGAAACAATCCCTATTGCTTTCAGATCTGAATTAGGAGGTATACCCAACTATTTGGGGTGTCCTATGAAGATGCATTTTATCCGCTTTGGGTTCGAGCTTATCAACCTGAAACTTTTTCACATAAGCGTCGCAGCCCCAAACTTTTAAGAAACAACAACTTAGGTTTCTCCAAACCATAGTTCAAACGGTGTCGTCTCAACGGAATTACGTGGTGCCCTATTAAAGTGAGTGTGGTTGTCTCTAATGCCTAACCCATGAACGATAGTGGTAATTCGATAATAGACATCATGGTACGCACCATATCCAATAGGGTGCAACTATGATGTTCAGACACACCATCACACTATGATGTTCCAGGCGGTATTAATTGTGAAACAATTTCTACAATGTCTTAATTGCGTGCCAAAGCTCATAACTCAGATACTCATCTCTATGATCATATCATAGACATTTTATCCTCTTGTCACGATGATCTTCAACTTCACTCTGAAATTACTTGAACCATTCAATAATTCAGACTTGTGTTTCATCAAGTAAATATACTCAGTATCTACTCAAATCATCCATGAAGTAAGAACATAACGATATCCACTGCGTGCCTCAGCACTCATCGAACTGCACACATCAAAATGTATTACTTCCAACAAGTTGCTTTCTTGTTCCATTTCACTGAAACCGAGGCTTTCAGTCATCTTGCCCATATGGTATGATTTGCATGTCTGATAGAGGCAAAGGTGTCCCGTCTTTCGATGAGATGATGGATATCGCTTTGGTGGAAGTCGACTTTGACGATCCGACTACGAACGTGCGAGGACGTCGCGCCTTAGCAATCGCTAAACCAACTCCGAGAGGTTATTGACCACGCCGGAGCACGATCAACCTGACCACGAGGGTCTATTTCCTGCGAGCAAACGAAGAACAAGCAAGAAACTAAGATTGCAATCTGGATATTGCGAATATAAGTCGAAAGCTTTATTGATCAAGGTGGGGTTCTGTGACGCCTTTGTCAGGTCGTTGAACACAAACGAAGTACGCGAAGTTGCAGCTATGGCGAACTTTAATCTAAACAAAACCCAAAGTCTAAACGGTGCCCTAAGGGCTGTATATATGGAGGAAGAGAGGGGGAATTTCATGGCCCTTGGTGGAGGGGTCCGAAATCAACCCTATCTCTTGTTTCCCCACACATACGGACTCTAAAAATAGCCTATACTTATGTATTTCGAAATTACATGGGCCTGGCCCAATAAAAAGGTGACGCAGCACCTATAATAGCCTCTGGACGAAATTTATGAAGTGACATCTTGTATATTTCGTCCAAGGCTTCATGCACTCGTTATGGTGGCTTCAAAGACCTGAAATCATCACCTGTAACTCTGTTCTTGTTCCCCTTGCGCATGCCATCATCTCCATGCTTGTTCTTGCTCCAATGTTCATCCTTCTCCAAGCTAGGCCCTTCATTTGTAAGCAAAACAAATGTATCCAATTTAGGCAGCATCATATTCTCATGAACATTAGAATCATTACCAAGAAACGAAAGTACCTGGTAATTTAGTTGGCGTGCGCGAGCTCTAGTAATTGATCCAGTATGTATAGCAGCAGGGGTTGTGGGTGTAACAATGGTATTGATGTCCTCATCATCCTCACCTTCTTGAAATGAAGTCGTCCTCGACGGAAGCTCATCTTCCTCACCCAAATAAGGCTTCAAATCTGCAATGTTAAAAGTGGGACTAACCCCAAAATCTGCAGGCAGCTCAAGTTTATATGCATTATCATTTATTTTCTCTAACACCTTAAAGGGACCATCAGCCTGTGGCATGAGCTTTGATTTGCGCAAATCAGGAAATCTATCCTTACGCAAATGTAACCAAACAAGATCTCCAGGTGCAAACACAACATGTTTTCTACCCTTATCTCCAGCAAGTTTATATTTGGCATTCATACGTTCAATGTTTTCCATAGTTAACTCATGCATTTTTAAAATCAATTCAGCATGTTGTTTAGCATCAAAATTAACCTTCTCCGAAGATGGAAGAGGCAACAAATCAATAGGTGCACGAGGTAGGAAACCATACACAACTTCAAAAGGGCACATCTTAGTAGTAGAATGCAATGAATGATTATAAGCAAATTCAATATGAGGCAAGATCTCCTACCACATTTTCTTATTACTCTTCAAAACAGCCCTAAGCATAGTAGACAATGTTCTATTGACTACTTCAGTTTGGCCATCAGTTTGGGGGTGACAAGTAGTACTAAAAAGCAGTTTAGTCCCCAACTTAGCCCATAAACATCTCCAAAAGTGGCTAAGAAATTTAGTATCACGATCTAAAACAATAGTATTTGGCACACCATGCAAGCGAATAATTTCACGAAAGAACAAATCAGCAACATTAACAGCATCATCGCTTTTATGACATGGTATAAAGTGTGCCATTTTCGAGAATCTATCCACGACAACAAATATGCTATTCCTCCCCTTCTTTGTTCGAGGTAAACCTAAAACAAAGTCCATAGATATATCCTCCCAAGGAACACTAGGTATAGGCAAAGGCATATATAAACCATGAGGATTGAGTCGTGACTTAGCTTTTTGACATGTAGTGCAGCGAGCAATAAAACGCTCAACATCCCGTCTCATCTTTGGCCAAAAGAAATGTGTAGCAAGTACATCCTCCGTCTTCTTCACGCCAAAGTTTCCCATTAATCCTCCTCCATTCACCTCCTACAACAACAAAAGATAAACGGAGCTGGAATGCATAGCTTGTTAGCATGAAACACAAATCCATCGTTAACGACAAACTTGTTCCACATTCTTCCTTCTTTGCAATTCTGCATTACATCTTTAAAATCAGCATCATGCACATATTGATCTTTGATGGTCTTCAAACCAAATATTTTGAAGTCAAGTTGTGAAAGCATAGTATAGCGACGAGACAATGCATCAGCAATAACATTTTCTTTTCCCTTCTTGTGTTTAATGACATAAGGGAAAGTCTCAATGAATTCAACCCATTTAGCATGTCTACGATTCAGTTTAGCTTGACTTTTAATATGTTTCAAAGATTCATGATCAGAATGTATAACAAATTCTTTGGGCCATAAATAATGTTGCCATGTTTCTAAAGTCCGAACAAGAGCATATAATTCTTTATCATAAGTAGAATAATTCAGACTAGGCCCACTCAATTTTTCAGAAAAGTATGCAACAGGTTTGCCATCTTGTAATAACACACCTCCTAATCCAATTCCACTAGCATCACATTCAAGCTCAAAAGTCTTATTAAAATCAGGAAGTTGGAGTAAAGGAGCATGTGTCAACTTATCTTTCAATACCGAGAAGGCTTCTTCCTGTGCGGTACCCCAAAGAAAAGGCACGTCTTTCTTTGTAAGCTCATTAAGAGGTGCAGCAATGGTGCTGAAATCTCTCACAAAACGCCTATAGAATCCAGCGAGGCCAAGAAAACTCCTCACTTGTGTGACCGTTTTGGGCTGCGGCCAACTCTCAATAGCTTCAATCTTGGCTTTATCAACTTCAATTCCCTGTGGAGTAAGAACATAGCCAAGAAAAGATACTCGGTCGGTGCAAAAGGTGCACTTCCCAAGGTTACCAAACAAACATGCATCACGTAGAGCAATAAAAACAGCACGTAAATGTTCCAAATGTTCTTCCAAAGATCTGCTATAAATCAGTATATCATCAAAATAGACTACCACAAATCGTCCAATGAAAGCACGTAAAACTTTGTTCATTAGTCTCATGAAAGTACTAGGCGCATTAGTTAACCCAAAAGGCATGACTAACCACTCATATAATCCAAACTTAGTTTTAAATGTTGTTTTCCATTCATCCCCCAATTTCATACGAATTTGATGGTATCCACTACGCAAATCAACTTTGGAGAATATTGTAGAGCCACTCAATTCATCAAGAATATCATCTAGCCTAGGAATAGGATGACGATAACGAATAGTAATATTATTAATGCCTCTACAATCAACACACATACGCGATGTACCATCCTTTTTCGGCACTAGAATAATAGGAACAGCACAAGGACTAAGGGATTCGCGTATATAACCTTTATCGAGAAGCTCTTGTACTTGACGCATAATCTCCTTCGTCTCCTCTGGATTGGTACGGTATGGCGCATGGTTTGGCAGTGAAGCACCGGGAATTAAGTCAATCTGATGCTCAATCCCTCGAACAGGTGGTAATCCCGGTGGCACGTCTTGTGGAAAGACGTCAGCGAACTCCTGCAAAATGTTGGTAATAGCAGGAGGCAAAGAGGAAGGCACGTCCTCGAATGAAAATAATGCCTCTTTGCACACAAAAGCATAGCAAACAGATTTGCTGAAATCTAGCTCATTAATATCAGATTTGGTGGCAAATAAACATACACTTTTCAATTTAATTTCAGAAGCAACACTAGGTGGTTCATGATTAGGCTTCATTTGTTGCTCAAATTCTTTTGCCACAATCTGATTTTCACTCTTATTCTTCTCCTGTTTTGCTTTATTAGCTCTATTAATATCATCTTTCAAAATAGAATCAGGAGTCATAGGAAGCAAAGTAATATTTTTATCCTTATGAACAAGAGTATACTGATTGTTTCTACCATGGTGTACAGAATTTTTATCAAATTGCCATGGTCTACCAAGTAATAAGGAACATGCTTGCATAGGTACCACATCACAATCAACATAATCAGCATATGTAGAGATACTAAAATGCACACGAAAAGTATGTGTTACCTTAACCTTGCCGCTGTTGTTGAACCATTGGATGTAGTAAGGATGTGGATGTGGTCTTGTGGTGAGAGAAAGCTTCTCCACCATCTCCATGCTAGCCAAGTTGTTGCAGCTCCCTCCATCTATGATGACGCGCACAGAACGTTCTTTCACAACTCCCTTGGTATGGAACAAATTGTGCCTCTGATTTTGCTCAGCTTGTGTGACCTGCACACTCAAAACACGTTGAGCAACTAAACATTCATACCTGTCAGCGTCTTCAGGAGCCATGTATTGTGTCTCATGATCAGAATCATCTCCACCATGTTCTTCACGTGTAATAAGAGCCAAAGTCTCCTCAGCATAGTCACTAGCGGACTCATATCCACCATCCGTGGTAGCAATCATCACACGCGGAGATTTGCATTCTCTCGCATAATGACCTCCTCCCTTACAACGACGACAAATGATATCACTTGTGTGCCCTGTTGATGCCATAGAAGAAGAAGAACTCTGTGCAGGCACAGCAGGTGCGCTCTTGGCAGATAATGGTGGTTGTGCCTATTTTCTTGTATCACGACTGGAGGAGGCACCTGATTGAGGTGATGGTGCAGTTGAAGTAGAAGATGCACGCGGTGTCCATGATGAAGGTCGGCCTGCAGAAAAGTTAGTTCGGCCAATGCTTGTCGATCCTGCACTTCACGTTCAGCTTTACAAGCAAGATGGAATAAACGAGTGATATTAGTATACTCCTTATAGTCTAGAATGGTCTGAATCTCTCTATTTAATCCATCCAGAAAACGTGCAAGCATAGCTTCATTCTCCTCAACAATACCACATCTAATCATGCTAGTTTGTAATTCCTGATAATATTCTTCTACAGAATTTTTTCCTTGTCTTAAGCGCTATAATTTTTGAAGCAATTCACGTTGATAATATGGTGGAACCCAACGAGTACGCATAGCAGTTTTCAAAGCAGCCCAAGTAGTTGGAATAGGATATAATCTACAATGTTCAGACCACCATACACATGCAAAACTAGAGAAAGCACAAACAGCAGCGGCAACCCGTCTCTCCTCGGGATATTGTAAACATGTAAATCGTTGTTCAGTTTCTAACTCCCAAGTAAGATATATATCAGGAACATATCTACCCTCGAAAGGTGGAATATTCAATTTCAGTTTAGGAAGATGGTCATGATCTCGTACCTGAGGGAAAGCCCTACCATTGTGATTATTTGCATGTGGACGACCTGGTGGTTGTGGTGCAGGTGGTTGCATGTAGTTCTAATTTTGAGCAACCTCATCCTCGTAATCTCCCACATAATCATCCTCCTCCGCATCAGCAGCAGGAGCCACAGAAGTATCAACAGCAGCACCAACAGTTTGGCCAAACGCAAGAGGAACACGGCTCGCTCGGCGGAGGTCTGTTTCACGACGTGGAGGTAGTCGTCGTTGTTGTTGTTGTTGTTATTGTTGTTGGAGAGGTGTGTTAGGTGCAGCGGGTGGTGGTGGTGGAAGACGCGCGAGCAATTCATTAAACCTGTTATCGAGCTTTGTTTCGAACGTCTTCTCCATGCCATCTATCTTCTCCATGGCCTCTTCAGATCTGTTTAGCACATCTTGCACTTGTCCACTCATCATTTGCTGAAATTTATCATGCAAATCCTTATTCGTCATGTTCTCCCAGTCAGTCTCGTCGGCTTGTGATCCTAGCATGGTTAGCGTCAATAGAAACACACAAGAATATGATCCTACAGACTACTAACAAGAGGTGGTGGTGGGTGTCACAAATCCGTCAAGCAAATCTCAAATTCTTACCAGTTCTTACCCAGCAGCAGGCGGTGATCGGCAACCGTTGTAGTCAAAAACTCTCAAAGCTTGGATAGAGCGATTACCAGGGAGAGTCAAACGCACGACGTAGATGTATGTGGAGCTGGGAAGGCTTATAATATGGTAGCAAAAAGGGTCAGCAATATTCAATTCAGAGATGCAAAGTTGAATAAACGCTCAACGACGGTACTGTGCTGGTCCTAGGCTAGACTGTGCTAGAGACGCGAGCCTAGAACACCAACAAAATCACGGCGCGGCACGTAAACAAGGGAAAAGCACACTCTGGAATTTTTTTTTGCTCTTTTTTTTGCTGTTTTTTTTGAGCTGTTTTTTTTGCGAAAAATCACTATAATGGCGAGTGTCTCAAAACTCTTCCTAGGTCAAACTGACGGGATGGGCCCGAAATTTTTTCGACCATTTTTTTTTCGACTGCCCGGACCCAAAAACTGGAAACGGGTCAAAAAAACTTCCTATAATGGCACCTGTCTCAAAACACTCAGAAACACCTAAAAATAGGATAGCCAGAATTTTTTTCGAAAAATGTGTTTTCGAAAATTTTTGGGCCTAAACGGAGGGTGGTTTCCGGACTCCCTTTTTTTTCCGAAACCTACTTCGGCAAGGAAAAACGAATCGGAATCTAGATGGATCTCGAAAACAAACCTAATATGACAAGAACTCGAATTGGTGGTGGATATATGGTGGTAGATGGCAGCGGTGGTGGTATATGACAGCGGTGGTGGTATATGGATACGGATTCGAAGTGGTGGCGGATAAGCGGTGGTGGTAGATGGCAGGGGCGATGATGATGGTGCGGCGGCGGCGTGACAACTTATGACCAGAACTCGAAACTCTAAAAGACTAGACTCTAAGACCAGCAACTAGACACGACGATGCAACCGCAAATTCAACAAAGCAAAACCCTAAAAAGATTATGCAAAGGCTCAGATTGGTTCGGATATGATGAACTAACCCTAATTTTTTTTGTGGCTTTTTTGTGGACTGTAGGTATGAAGAACAGACTCGATCTAAACTACGAAAAACTGTAAAATCTCACCGAGCAACCTGGAAATCTGATACCACTTGATAGAGGCAAAGGTGTCCCGTCTTTCGATGAGATGATGGATATCGCTTTGGTGGAAGTCGACTTTGACGATCCGACTACGAACGTGCGAGGACGTCACGCCTTAGCAATTGCTAAACCAACTCTGAGAGGTTATTGACCACACCGGAGCACGATCAACCTGACCACGAGGGTCTGTTTCCTGTGAGCAAACGAAGAACAAGCAAGAAACTAAGATTGCAATCTGGATATTGCGAATATAAGTCGAAAGCTTTATTGATCAAGGTGGGGTTCTGTGACGCCTTTGTCAGGTCGTTGAACACAAACGAAGTACGCGAAGTTGCAGCTATGGCGAACTTTAATCTAAACAAAACCCAAAGTCTAAACGGTGCCCTAAGGGCTGTATAGATGGAGGAAGAGAGGGGGAATTTCGTGGCCCTTGGTGGAGGGGTCCGAAATCAACCCTATCTCTTGTTTCCCCACACATACGGACTCTAAAAATAGCCTATACTTATGTATTTCGAAATTACATGGGCCTGGCCCAATAAAAAGGTGACGCAGCACCTATAATAGCCTCTGGACGAAATTTATGAAGTGACATCTTGTATATTTCGTCCAAGGCTTCATGCACTCGTTATGGTGGTTTCAAAGACCTGAAATCATCACTTGTAACTCTGTTCTTGTTCCCCTTGCGCATGCCATCATCTCCATGCTTGTTCTTGCTCTAATGTTCATCCTTCTCCAAGCTAGGCCCTTCATTTGTAAGCAAAACAAATGTATCCAATTTAGGCAGCATCATATTCTCATGAACATTAGAATCATTACCAAGAAATGAAAGTACCTGGTAATTTAGTTGGCGTGCGCGAGCTCTAGTAATTGGTCCAGTATGTATAGCAGCAGGGGCTGTGGGTGTAACAATGGTATTGATGTCCTCATCAATGTCTCAAGTGATTCAAAATCAAGTGAGTCCAAACTGTCCATCTGCATGGAGTTTCTTCATGCGTATATACCAATAGACATGGTTCACATGTCTCAATCTTTTCAAAAACGAGTGAGTCCAAAGATCCATCAACATGGAGCTTCTTCATGCGTTTTATACCAATATGACTTACATGGCAGTGCCACAAGTAGCTGGTACTATCATTACTATCTTATATCTTTTGGCATGAACATGTGTATCACTACGATCGAGATTCAATAAACCATTCATTTTGGGTGCAAGACCATTGAAGGTATTATTTAAATAAACAGAGTAACCATTATTCTCCTTAAATGAATAACCGTATTGCGATGGACATAATCCAATCATGTCTATGCTCAACGCAAACACCAAATAACAATTATTTAGGTTTAACACCTCGATGGTAGAGGGAGTGTGCGATGCTTGATCACATCAAGATTGGAAAACACTTCCAACACATATCGTCAGCTCACCTTTAGCTAGTCTCCTTTATTCCGTAGCCTTTTATTTCGAGTTACTAACACTTAGCAACCAAACCGGTATCTAATACCCTGGTGCTACTAGGAGTACTAGTAAAGTACACATTAACATAATGTATATCCAATATACTTCTATCGACCTTGCCAGCCTTCTCATCTACCAAGTATCTAGGGTAATTCTGCTCCAGTGGTTGTTCCCCTTATTATAGAAGCACTTAGTCTCGGGTTTGGGTTCAACCTTGGGTTTCTTCACTAGATCAGCAGTTGATTTGCCGTATAATGAAGCATCCTTTCTTGCCCTTGCCCTTCTTGAAACTAGTGGTTTCACTAACCATCAACAATTGATGCTCCTTCTTGATTTCTACTTTCGCGGTGTCAAACATTGGGAATATCTCAAGGATCATCATATCTATCCCTGATATGTTATAGTTCATCATGAAGCTCTAGCAGCTTGGTGGCAATGACTTTGGAGAAACATCACTATCTCATCTGGAAGATCAACTCCCACTCGATTCAAGTGATTGTTGTACTCAGACAATCTGAGCACAAGCTCAATGATTGAGCTTTTCTACCTTAGTTTGCAGGCTAAGAAAATTGTCGGAGGTCTTATACCTCTTGACGTGGGCATGAGCCTGAAATCCCAATTTCAGCCCTCGAAACATCTCATATATTTCGCGATGTTTCGAAATCGTCTTTGGTGCCTCAACTCTAAACCGTTTAACTGAACTATCACGTAGTTATCAAAACGTGTATGTCAGATGTTCGCAACATCCACAGACGACGTTTGAGGTTCAGCACACTGAGCGGTGCATTAAGGACATAAGCCTTCTATGAAGTAACGAGGACAATCCTCAGTTTACGGACCTAGTCCGCATAATCGCTACTATCAACTTTCAACTAAATTTTCTCTAGGAACATATCTAAATAGTAGAACTAAAGCGTGAGCTTATGACATAATTTGCAAAGATCTTTTGACTATGTTCAGGATAATTAAGTTCATCTTATGAACTCCCACTCAGATAGACATCCCTCTAGTCATCTAAGGGATTACATGATCCGAGTCAACTAGTCTGTGTCCGATCATCACGTGAGAGGGACTAGTCAACGTCGGTGAACATCTTCATGTTGATCGTATCTTCTATATGACTCATGCTCGACCTTTCGGTCTTCCGTTTTCCGAGGCCATGTCTGTACATGCTAGGCTCGTCAAGTCAACCTAAGTGTATTGCATGTGTAAATCTGGCTTACACCCGTTGTATTCGAATGTTAGAATCTATCACACCCGATCATCACGTGGTGCTTCGAAACAACGAACCTTCGCAACGGTGCACAGTTAGGGGGAACACTTTTCTTGAAATTATTGCGAGGGACCATCTTATTTAAGCTACCATCGTTCTAAGAAAATAAGATGCATAAATATGATAAACATCACATGCAATCAAAAGTGACATGATATGGCCAATATCATTTTGCTCCTTTTGATCTCCATCTTCGGGGCTCCATGATCATCATCGTCACCGGTATGACACCATGATCTCCATCATCATGATCTCCATCATCGTGTCTCCATGAAGTTGTCTCGCCAACTATTACTTCTACTACTATGGCTAATGGTTTAGCAATAAAGTAAAGTAATTAGATGGCGTTGTTCAATGACACGCAGGTCATACAATAAATTAAGACAACTCCTATGGCTCCTGCCGGTTGTCATCCTCATCGACATGCAAGTCGTGATTCCTATTACAAGAACATGATCAATCTCATACATCACATATCATTCATCACATTCTTTTTGGCCATATCACATCACATAGCATACCCTGCAAAAACAAGTTAGACGTCCTCTAATTGTTGTTTGCATGTTTTACGTGGATGCTATGGGTTTCTAGCAAGAACGTTTCTTACCTACGCAAAAACCACAACGTGATATGCCAATTGCTATTTACCCTTCATAAGGACCCTTTTCATCGAATCCGATCCGACTAAAGTGGGAGAGACTGGCACCCGCTAGCCACCTTATGCAACAAGTGCATGTCAGTCGATGGAACCAATCTCACGTAAGTGTACGTGTAAGGTCGGTCCGGGCCGCTTCATCCCACAATACCGTCGAAACAAGATTGGACTAGTAACGGTAAGCCTATTGAACAAACATCAACGCCCACAACAACTTGTGTTCTACTCGTGCATAGAAACTACGCATAGACCTAGCTCTGATACCACTCTTGGGGAACGTAGCAGAAATTCAAAATTTTCTACGCAAAACCAAGATCAATCTATGGAGCAATCTAGCAACGAGGGAAAGGAGAGTGCATCTACATACCCTTGTAGATCGCTAAGCGGAAGCGTTCAAGTGAACGGGGTTGATGGAGTCGTACTCGACGTGATTCAAATCACCGATGATCCTAGTGCCGAATGGACGGCACCTCCGCGTTCAACACACATGCAGCCCGGTGATGTCTCCCATGCCTTGATCTAGCAAGGAGAGAGGGAGAGGTTGGGGAAGACTCCGTCCAGCAGCAGCATGACAGCATGGTGGTGGTGGAGGAGCGTGGCAATCCTGCAGGGCTTCGCCAAGCACTGCAAGAGACGAGGAGAGAGAGAGGTAGGGCTGCGCCAGGTAGAGGTCAAAACTCATGTGTTGGCAGCCCCAAAGACCTCAACTATATATAGGGGAGAGGGAGGGGGCTGCGCCCCCTCTAGGGTTCCCACCCCAAGGGGTGTGGCAGCCCCTAGATCCCATCTAGGGTGCGGCCAAGGGGGAGAGGGGGAAACTTGCCCCCCAAGTAAGGTGGAGGCGCCCCCTCCCCAAACCCTAGGTGCCTTGGGCCCTGGTGGCGGGGCGCACCAGCCCACCTGGGGCTGGTCTCCTCCCACACTTGGCCCATGCTGCCCTCTGGGGCCGGTGGCCCCACTTGGTGGACCATCGGGACCCTCCCGGTGGTCCCGGTACATTACCGATAGCACCCGAAACTTTTACGGTGACCAAAACAAGACTTCCCATATATAAATATTTACCTCCAGACCATTCCAGAACTCCTCGTGACGTCCGGGATCTCATCCGGGACTTCGAGCAACATTCAGTAACCAAGTACATCTATTCCCTATAACCCTAGCGTCATCGAACCTTAAGTGTGTAGACCCTACGGGTTCGAGAGACACGTAGACATGACCGAGACAACTCTCCGGCCAATAACCAACAGCAGGATCTAGATACCCATGTTGGCTCCCACATGTT
Source organism: Triticum aestivum (assembly GCF_018294505.1). Taxonomy (NCBI): domain Eukaryota; kingdom Viridiplantae; phylum Streptophyta; class Magnoliopsida; order Poales; family Poaceae; genus Triticum; species Triticum aestivum. The sequence goes on from NC_057810.1 coordinate 337,517,712, forward strand.
CCACAATGATCTCATCGGATGAACCACGATGTCGAGGATTCAATCAATCCCGTATTCAATTCCCTTTGTCTAGCGGTATAGTACTTGCCCGAGATTCGATCGTCGGTATCCCGATACCTTGTTCAATCTCGTTACCGGCAAGTCTCTTTACTCATTCCGTAACACATCATCCCATGATCAACCCCTTGGTCACATTGTGCACATTATGATGATGTCCTACCGAGTGGGCCCAGAGATACCTCTCCGTCACACGGAGTGACAAATCCCAGTCTCGATTCATGCCAAACCAACATTCACTTTCGGAGATACCCATAGTGCACCTTTATAGCCACCCAGTTACGTTGTGACGTTTGGTACACCCAAAGCATTCCTACGGTATCCGGGAGTTGCACAATCTCATGGTCTAAGGAAATGATACTTGACATTAGAAAAGCTTTATCATACGAACTACACAATCTTTGTGCTAGGCTTAGGATTGGGCCTTGTCCATCACATCATTCTCCTAATGATGTGATCCCGTTATCAACGACATCCAATGTCCATGGTCAGGAAACCGTAACCATCTATTGATCAACGAGCTAGTCAACTAGAGGCTTACTAGGGACATGGTGTTGTCTATGTATCCACACATGTATCTGAGTTTCCTATCAATACAATTATAGCATGGATAATAAACGATTATCATGAACAAGGAAACATAATAATAACTAATTTATTATTGCCTCTAGGGCATATTTCCAACATGCTAATGATCCATCTTTTGCTACTCCTTATGCTAAATGTTTGACGCATACATCTTGGGAACAATATTACATCAAGGATGGCTATCTTATGAGAGCTAAAAAACTATGCATTCCCGAGTCTTCTCTTCGTTTGCTACTTTTGCAAGAGGCTCATGGAGGCGGACTCATGGGACATTTTGGACGCGACAAGACATTCACCACGCTCTCCAAGAACTACTTTTGGCCCAAGATGTTCCGCGACGTCTCATGTTTCACCAACTGATGCTCTACATGTCGCAAAGCTAAGTCTAAAGCTCAATCCCATGGTCTTTACATGCCTCTTCCTATTCCTTATCAACCTTGGGAAGACATTAGCATGGATTTTGTACTTGGTTTGCCTAGAACTCAAAATGGCAAGGATTCCGTGTTTGTTGTTGTGGACCGATTTTCTAAGATGGCACATTTTATTCCTTGCAACAAGATAGACGATGCTTCACACATTGCAAATCTCTTTTGTAGGGAAATCTTGCGACTCCATGGAGTACCAAAGACAATCGGCTTCGATCGTGATGTCAAGTTCTTGAGTTACTTTTGAAAGACGCTATGCGCCAAGCTCGGCATCAAGCTCTTGTTCTCATCCGCATACCATCCTCAAACCGACGGCCAAACGGAGGTGACGAACCGGACACTCTCCACTCTACTTCGCGTGTTGATCAAGAAGAACATCAAGGAGTGGGAAGCATGTCTACCCATCACCGAGTACGCCTACAACCGTGCAAGACATTCGACTACCAGCAAGTCTCCCTTCATGGTCGTCTACGGCTTCAACCTGTTGTCACCATTGGACATTCTACCTCTTCCTCTACAAGAGTGCACCAACATGGATGCGAGTGCACGGGCAAGCTACATCAAGAATATGCATGAGGATACAAGGCACACCATCGAGCGCCAAGTACAACGACTAGCGACCAAGCTCAACGTCAACAAGCAACCCATGATCTTCAACATTGGCGATCTTGTGTGGCTACACCTTCGCAAGGACCGCTTCCCCAACGAACAGAAGTCCAAACTTCTCCCTCGAGCCGATGGACCCTTCAAGGTGCTAGCACGCTACAACGACAATGCCTACAAGATAGACCTCCCACAAGGCAAGTACAATGTGAGCGACATCTTCAACGTCAAGGACCTCGCGCCATACCATGGTGATGAAACTCTTGATCCGAGGTCGGATCTTTCCCAGGGGGGGGGGAGATGATGCGGAGCATCCCTCGCTCATCCCCATGGACGTACCTAGATCTCCCTCAACACCACTTGGACCCATGACAAGAGCTAGAGCAACGGCTATTGAAGATAAGGTGAACTCGCTCCTCTCTAAATTCCCTCCCTCTACTCACGAGACTTGGCTACTACCTCATACAGAGACTCTGTGTGTGATCAGGTACTTGGAGGAGAGCCACGGGGCAGCTACACCCAATGGCCAAGATGGTGAGGACACCAAGCATGAACACCAAGAAGAAGAGCTACTTGAGAAGCTCCAGGCACCGAACGACCGGCCAGGCCCGGATGTCCGACCCCTGAAGGTTGCTACAGCCGAGAGAAGGAAGGCCAGTCCGAGCTCGAGGCACCGGACGACCGGGCCAGTCCGGACGACCGGCGACTCCCAGAGAGCGGACGGCCGGCCGCCCCGGACGTCTGGCAACTGGGCACCCGAGAGGAAATTAACAGAAGATCGAAGCCACCGGACGTCCGTCAAACCTGCACCCAAGCCAAAACAGCGGATGTTCAATCCTACCGGACGTCCGGACCTCCGCGAGCTATCGGAGACCGGTAGAGACCGGACGTCCAACACCTCAGTGACCGCAGCCGCGGGCTGATGCCCTTGTACCCCTTCACTTTGACCCCAATTTGCACTATGACTATAAATAGGCCTCTCCCACCTCCTAGCTAGGGTTAGCATTGTGATAGCTCATTTGAGATAGAGCATTGCTCATCCGTACTGGATCTACTCCATGTGAGGGACCGTGCCTCTTAGGAGAAGATCCATTCGGATTCAAGGCCTCCATCCAAAGAAGATAATCCAGACCTCCTCACGAAGAAGAACGGTTACTCATGTATCTTCCCTTTGTTGACTTTGGATCTTGTGTTACATTATTCTCTTGGTGATCTAGCCCTTGTGTGATCAATTACTTGTCGGTTGAGTGTTTCTCTCGTTTCTCCCCGTGATTTCCCTTGTGTTCTTCCGCGCGTTCTACATGTTTCCCCGTAGGATCCACTCCAAACGTGAAAGATCGGCCCCATAGGATTCCTCCTTACATTAGCTCTTCTTCATCCATAGCATCAACAGGGCAAACACATGATATTATTTGTCGTTGTTGCAAGGGTGGAGGTCATTATGCGAGAGAATGCCCATCTAAGTGTGTAATGATTGCTACTGAGGATGGTGGGTATGAGTCTGCTAGCGACTATGATGAGGAGACTTTGGCTCTTATTACAAGTGAAGAACACGGTGGAGATGATTCTGATCATGAGATGCAATACATGGCTCCTGAAGACGCTGACAGGTATGAATGTTTAGTTGCTCAACGTGTTTTGAGTGTGTAGGTCACACAAGCTGAGCAAAATTAGAGGCATAATTTGTTCCACACAAAGGGTGATGAGGACATCAATACCATTGTTACACCCACAGCCCCTACTGATACATATACTGGACCAATTACTAGAGCTTTCGCCCGCCAATTAAATTATCAGGTACTTCTGTTTCTTGGTAATGATTCTAATGTTCATGAGAATATGATGCTGCCTAAATTGGATACATTTGTTTTGCTTACAAATGAAGGGTCTGGCATGGATAAGAGCGATGAACACTAGAGCAAGACCAAACATGGAGATGATGGCATGCACAAGGGGAACAAGAACGGAGTTACAAGTGATGATTTCAGGACTTTGAAGCCACCATAATGAGTGCTTGAAGCCTTGGACGAAATATACAAGATGCTACTTCATAAATTTCGTCCAGGGACTACTCTAGGTGTTGTGTCACCTTTTTATTGGGCCAGGCCCATGTAATTTCAAAATATATAAGTATAGGCTATTTTTAGAGTCTGTATGTGTGGGGAAACAAGAGATAGGGTCGGTTTCGGACCCCTACACCAAGGGCCACGAAATCCCCCCCCCTCTTCCTCCATATATACAACCCTTAGGACACCGTTTCGACTTTGGGTTTTGTTTAGATTGAAAGTTCGCCATAGCTGCAACTTCGCGTACTTTGTTTGTGTTCAACGACCAGACCAAGATGTCACAGAACCCCATCTTGATCAATAAAGCTTTCATCTTATATTCGCAATATCTAGATTGCAATCTCAGTTTCTTGCTTGTTCTTTGTTTGCTCGCAGGAAAATAGACACTCGTGGTCAGGTTGATCGTGCTCCGGCGTGGTCAATAACCTCTCGGAGTTGGTTTAGCGATTGCTAAGGCACGACGTCCTCGCACGTACGTAGTCAGATCGTCAAAGTCTACTCCTCCAAAACGATAATCACCATCTCATCGGAAGACGGGACACCTTTGCCTCTATCAAAGGGAATTGTGAAGGAACGTTCTGTTCATGTCATCATAGATCGAGGGAGCTGCAACAACTTGGCTAGCATGGATATGGTGGAGAAATTATCTCTCACCACAAGACCACATCCACACCCTTACTACATCCAATGGTTTAACAACAGCGGCAGGGTAAGGTAACACGTACTGTTCGTGTGCATTTTAGTATCTCTACATATGTTGATTATGTTGATTGTGATGTGGTACCTATGCAAGCATGTTCCTTATTACTTGGTAGACCATGGCAATTTGATAAAAAAATTGTACACCATGGTAGAAACTGATGAGGACATGACTACCTTGGATAGAACCAAAAATATTGCATACATGTATATTTGTGAGGTGATTTCTAATGCAAACTATGCAATAATTTATTTATGTCATCCAGGACAAAAATACTTCACAAACTTTTGTGCCATGTCTAATTGCAGGTGTATTGTACATTCGTACAATCCACACATGAAGATAATAGGAAAAGATATGTTTATGTGTTGTTCAAAAAGTCCTCTCACGTCACTTTTGCGCCAAGAGAAGATAGATTCCAAGTCTCTCACGTTCTGGATTCAGATTCGGACTTCACAGACATCCCTAACTCAAAACGCCAAGAACTCTTTTATACGGACTCCAAATTGTGTGACTTTTTTGGTTGGAAAGTAGATTTCGTGCTCTTTCCAACCCAATTGGAATCACCTTAAAATCCATCCGAAGCATTGAGTTATCAATGAAACAATCTCACGCTGCAGCAGAATCCGAGTCAAACTACAAGTCCAAAGGTCTTGCATCACCTCCACTTGGGCCCATGAGCCTTGTACGACCTAGGGTTAGTTTTAGGCTGCCTTGGGACGTCCTCCCACCTCCTTGGCTGCCACCCCTTGCTCCTATATAAGTAGATCCATCTAGCAGCTTTTTCCTTTTGATTTGTTTAGTTAAAAGTTAGCCAACGCAACTTCGTGTACTTCATTTGTGTCAAACGACCAGACCAAGACCACTTTTGGATCCCCACCATTATCAATACTTCATCCATATTCGCAATACTCAGATTGCTTTATCATATTCGTGCTTGTTCTTTGATTGCTTGCAGGAACAGACCTTCGTGGTCAAGTTGATCGTGCTCCGGCGTGGTCAATAACCTCTCAGAGTTGGTTTAGGGATTGCTAACGCGCAACGTCGTGCATGTTTGTAGTCAGATCGTCAAAGTCAACTCCACTAAATTGATAGTTATCGTCTCATCAAAAGATCGGGACACCCCCGCCTCTATCAAGTGGTATCAGAGCCAGGTTGCTCGGTGAGAATTTCCAGTTTTCCCTAGATTAGATTTATTTTCTTACCTATTGTCCAAGAAAAAGCCACAACAAAAGGTTACATCTATTCATCCTTTGTCCAAGCCAGTCTGAGCCTTTGCAATTTTCTTTTTATTGTTTGCATTATTGAATTATCGGTTGCATCCTCGTGTGGAGTTGCTGGTCTTAGTGTCTAGTTCATTTAGAGTTTTGAGTTCTATTTACAGTAGTCACACTGCCGCTGCATCGTTATCCCTTCCGCTGTCCACCACCCATCCATCAATTTTCATCACGTCCAACCCACCGGTTATGATCATAATCATAGTTGAGGTTGTTCGCATCTTCGCTTGATCCAATCTGCATCTTCTCTAGTTTGTTTTGGAAAGAGGGAGAAAAAAAGACAGAGAAAAAAGAGAGAGAGAAAAGCAAAAAAAAGTCAGAGAAAAAAAGGAAAGAAAGAAAAAGAAAAAAGTGAGAGAAAAAAACGCAAAATTCGGATCTATCTAGTCTCAATCTCGTACCTGAATTCGGATTGGAATCTGTTTTGCGCAGTGTTCAGTAAAACAGACATATCTTTTTCATATGAAGTCCGTTTTGGCTCCACAAATACTCAAATTAAAGCTAGAGACGAGACGCATCTAAATGGTTGCAAAAGATAGTTCAATATTTGACACCTCAAAATTGTCTTCTAAATAGGTCTTTTTTCCCTCCGAAGTTCGCGAACACAGCTTGTTCCGGTTTTCATGCCAGTTTTAGAATTTTTTGACTCCTCATATCAACTCGGAATTGAGTGATTCGTTTTGCATTTGAAAGCTTGAGTCAGTGCCATTACTTAGTAAAATTATCAAAAAATTGGAACAAAAATTTCCAGAGGAAAGTTGGAGAGAAAGTTGTTGGTATGTCCTGCTTGGCAGTTATTTCACATCATTATCTTTACTGCTATTGTGATATTCACTTTTATGTTGCTACCCAGAGCTACTTCATATCCTTTATTGATGCTAGTTGTGCTATACTATGACCTTATTAGTGTTCTAGGCTCGCGTCTCTAGTCCGGTCTAGCCTAGGACCAGCACAGTACCGTCGTTGAGCGTTTATTCAACATTGCATCTCTGAATTGATTGTTGTTAATCTTTTGCTACCATATATAGCCAACCTAGCTCCACATATTACTACACCGTGTATACTTACATTCTCCTGGCAATCATTTTACTCAGTCTTTGGAGTGATTTGACACCGCTGGTTGCCTGTCACCACCTGCTGCATGGTAAGAACTTTTAAGATATTGATATTTGCTATATACTATGAGCGTTTTACCACCATATCCTAGTAGTTCATAGGAACAAATTTTGTTTCCTATTTTCTACTAACTTTGGTAGGTTTCAGAGTTGTTAGTTCTAGGGCTTCATCGATCGTGGGAGATTTTCCACCACCTAAGAAAATAGAACAATCGTCACAAGAGGAGCAACAATATCAAATGCACATAATCAGGTTAATGTTTTCATGCCACCATTTATTGGTCGTTTTAGGCCTGATTTATATGTTGAATGGGAGTATGAAATAAATGCTATATTTGCTTCCCATAATTTTGATGAGCGTGGAAAATTTCAAGCTGCAGTTAGTACTTTCAGTACCTTTGCTTTAGTTTGGTGGAGTGAATATTGTCGGTTAAACCCTGATTTTATACCTACTACTTGGGATGATTTAAAACTTGTCATGAGAGATAGATTCGTTGATGTTTATTATACTCGTGACATGATTAAAAAATTACAACATTTAAAACAAGGCACTGACACGGTAACAAAATATTATGATGATTTACAAACTGCATTGTTGCACTCATTTTTAGAAGAAAGTGAAGAAGATTTTATGGATAGATTTTGGGGAGGATTAAATCATGATATCCAAGAGATACTAATTCATGAGGAGTGTTATCCTATCGATCATTTGTTTCGTCTTGCTTGCAAAGCTGAACAGGAAATAAAACAACATGTTGCCCACAAGGAGAACAAGCGCATGGTGCACATTCCAAGTGTTGATACAGATATTTCTTCAACTACGAGGCGTACTATGAAAACCACATCCATTGTTGCGAGGACTACATTATCTCCACCATGTGACACATCACCATCGAGAGTGCCTACATCATCTGAGTTGATCATAAGAGGTAATGACAAAGGTATAGATTTTCCACTTTCACATGAGAATGATGCATGCCTAGTTAACTTGAATACATCATGTGTTGTGTTACCTATTGATTTTGGCACACCACCTATTTTAGAGAATTGTGTTACTGTCATGAATGCGTCATGTGATCAAACAACTAAAATACCAACAATTTTGAGTGCACCCATTGAATTAACTGTTGATGTAAAAGAACCAATGTTTAAGCATTTTGATATGACCTCTAATCTTGGTGATGATTCTGTGACCAATGACTTATTACATGTTTGTTTATTTAAGCATGTTGTAGCATTTAAATTTGATGCAAATGACGTTTATTCACCAATGTTAGGATGGTTTAATGATGAACATTGTCAACCTTTTGAAATGAATAAGAGCTTCGCTTATATGTGCAAACTGAGTTGCAATATTCTCATCCCTTCTACTTCTTGTGATAATATTTTGGCTATAGATTTTATGAACTATGAAGGTTACTCATGTATACATGTGTCATTTGTGTAAAAACCAAGGGAACTAAAAATGGATGACATATACATATACAACATATACACCTTGTCTCTTTTGTTAGCCACATTTCAGATTAAGCAACGCCAAGGATGGTTTTGTTTTCAAGAAGGGGGGGATGATGAGGACATGACTACCTTGGATACAACCAAAAATATTGCATACATGTATATTTGTGAGGTGATTTCTAATGCAAACTATGCAATAATTTATTTATGTCATCCAGGACAAAAATACTTCACAAACTTTTGTGTCATGTCTAATTGCAGGTGTATGGGACATTCGTACAATCCACAAATGAAGATAAGAGGAAAATATATGTTTATGTGATGTTTAAAAAGTTCTCTCATGTCACTTTTGGGCCAAGAGAAGATAGAGTTCAAGTCTCTCACGTTCTGGATTCAGATTCGGACTACACAGACATGCCTGAATCAAAATGCCAAGAACTCTTTCATACGGACTCCAACTTGGGTGATTCTTTTTTTGTTGGAAAGTAGATTTCGTGCTTTTCCAACCCAATTGGAATCACCTTAAAATCCATTTGGAGCGTTGAGTTATCGACGAAACAATCTAATGCTGCAGCAGAATCCGAGTCAAACTACAAGTCCAAAGGTGTTGCATCACCTTCACTTGGGCCCATGAGCCTTGTACGACCTAGGGTTAGTTTTAGGCTGCCTTGGGACGTCCTCCCACCTCCTTGGCTGCCACCCCTTGCTCCTATATAAGTACATCCATCTAGTAGCTTTTTCCTTGGGATTTGTTTAGTTAAAAGTTAGCCAAAGCAACTTTGTGTACTTCGTTTGTGTCCAACGACCAGAACAAGACCACTTTTGAATCCCCACCATTATCAATACTTCATCCATATTCGTAATATTCAGATTATTTATCATATTCTTGCTTGTTCTTCGATTGCTTGTAGGATAGACCTTCGTGGTCATGTTGATCGTGCTCCGGCGTGGTCAACAACCTCTCGGAGATGGTTTAGTGATTGCTAAGGCGCAACGTCGTGCGCGTTTGTAGTCGGATCAGCAAAGTCATCTCCACCAAATCGATAGTTATCGTCTCATCGAAAGATCGGGACACCCCCGCCTCTATCAGAAACAATCAGTATGCTCTTTTTCATAAGGATACAAATATTACTTTGCTTCCTATGACTCCTGATTTCATTTTGAAAGATGATATTAATAGAGCTAATAAAACAAAATAGGAGAAAAATAAAGTGAAAATCAGATTGTGGCAAAAGATTTTGAGCAACAAATGAAGCCTAATAATGAACCATGTAGTGTTGCTTCTGAAATTAAATTGAAAAGTGCATGTTTACTTTCCACCAAATCTGATATTGATGATCTAGATTTCAGCAAATCTGTTTGCTATGCTTTTGTTTGCAAAGATGCATTATTTTCTTTCAATAATGTACCTTCCTCTTTGCCTCCTGCTGTCACTAACATTTTGTAGGAGTTCGCTGACGTCTTTCCACAAGACGTGCCACCGGGATTACCACCCATTCGAGGGATTGAGCATCAGATTGGCTTAATTCCCGGTGCTTCGCTGCCAAACTGTGCGTCATACCGTACCAATCCAGAGGAGACGAAGGAGATTATGCATCAAGTACAGGAGTTGCTCGACAATGGTTATATACGCGAATCTCTTAGTCCTTGTGATGTTCCTCTTATACTAGTGCCAAAAAAGGATGGTACATCGTGTATGTGTGTTGATTGTACAGGCATTAATAATATTACTATTCATTATCATCATCCTATTCCTAGGCTAGATGACATGCTTGATGAATTGAGTGGCTCTACAATATTCTCCAAAGTTGATTTGCATAGTGGATACCATCAAATTCGTATGAAATTGGGAGATGAATGGAAAACAACATTTAAAACTAAGTTTGGATTATCTGAGTGGTCAGTCATGCCTTTTGGGTTAACTAATACACCTAGTACTTTCATGAGATTAATGAACGAAGTTTTAGGTGCTTTCATTGGACGATTTGTGGTAGTCTATTCTGATGATATACTGATTTATAGCAGATCTTTGGAGGAACATTTGGAACATTTACGTGCTGTTTTTATTGCTCTACGTGATGCACGTTTGTTTGGTAACCTTGGGAAGTGAATCTTTTGCACCGACCGAGTATATTTTCTTGGCTATGTTGTTACTCCACAACAAATTGAAGTTGATAAAGCCAAGATTGAAGCTATTGAGATTTGGCCGCAGCCCAAAACGTTCACACAAGTGAGGAGTTTTCTTGGCCTCGCTGGATTCTATAGGCGTTTTGTGAGAGATTTCAGCACCATTGTTGCACCTCTCAATGAGCTTACAAAGAAGGATGTGCCTTTTGTTTGGGGTACCGCACAGGAAGAAGCCTTCACGGTATTGGAAGATAAGTTGACACATGCTCCTTTACTCCAACTTCCATATTGTAATAAGACTTTTGAGCTTGAATGTGATGCTAGTGGAATTGGATTAGGAGGTGTGTTTACAAGATGGAAAACCTGATGCATACTTTTCTGAAAAATTGAGTGGGCCTAGTCTGAATTATTCTACTTATGATAAAGAATTATATGCTCTTTTTCAGACTTTTGAAACATGGCAACATTATTTATGGCCCAAAGAATTTGTTATACATTCTGATCATGAATCTTCAAAACATATTAAAAGTCAAGCTAAACTGAATCGTAGACATGCTAAATGGGTTGAATTCATTGAGACTTTCCCTTATGTCATTAAACATAAGAAGGGTAAAGAAAATATTACTGATGCTTTGTCTCGTCGCTATACTATGCTTTCACAACTTGACTTCAAAATATTTGGTTTGGAGACCATCAAAGATCAATATGTGCATGATGCTGATTTTAAAGATGTAATGAAGAATTGTAAAGAAGGAAGTATGTGGAACAAGTTCATCATTAATGATGGATTTGTGTTCCGTGCTAATAAGCTATGCATTCCAGCTAGCTCCATTTGTCTTTTGTTGGCAGGAGGCGCATGGAGGAGGATTAATGGGACACTTTGGCGTGAAGAAGACGGAGGATGTACTTGCTACACAATTCTTTTGGCCAAAGATGAGACGGGATGTTGAGCGTGTATTGCTCGCTGCACTACATGTCAAAAAGCTAAGTCATGAATCAATCCTCATGGTTTATATATGCCTTTGCCTTTACCTAGTGTTCCTTGGGAGGATATATTTATGGACTTTGTTTTAGGTTTACCTCGAACATAGAAGGGGAGGGATAGCATATTTATTGTCGTGGATAGATTCTCGGAAATGGCACACTTTATACCATGTCATAAAAGCGATGATGTTGTTAATGTTGCTGATTTATTCTTTCATGAAATTATTCGTGTTCATGGTGCGCTAAATACTATTGTTTCAGATCGTGATACTAAATTTCTTAGCCACTTTTGGAGATGTTTATGGGCTATGTTGGGGACTAAACTGCTTTTTAGTACTACTTGTCACCTCCAAACTGATGGACAAACCGAAGTCGTCAATAGAACATTGTCTACTATGCTTAGGGCTGTTTTGAAGAATAATAAGAAAATGTGGGAGGAATGCTTGCCTCATATTGAATTTGCTTATAATCGTTCGTTGCATTCTACTACTAAGATGTGCCCTTTTGAAATTGTGTATGGTTTTCTACCTTGTGCACCTATTGATTTGGTGCCTCTTCCATCTTCGGAGAAGGTTAATTTTCATGCTGAACAATGTGCTGAATTGATTTTAAAAATGCATGAGTTAACTAAGAAAAACATTGAGCGTATGAATGGTAAATATAAACTTGCTGGAGATTAGGGTAGAAAACATGTTGTGTTTGCACCTGGAGATCTTGTTTGATTACATTTTCCTAAGGATAGATTTCTTGATTTACGCAAATCAAAGCTAATGCCACGTGCTGATGGTCCTTTTAAGGTGTTAGAGAAAATAAATGATAATGCATATAAACTTGAGCTGTGTGCAGATTTTGGGGTTAGTCCCACTTTTAACATTGCAGATTTGAAGCCTTATTTGGGTGAGGAAGATGAGCTTCCATCGAGGACGACTTCATTTCAAGAAGGGGAGGATGATGAGGTCATCAATACCATTGTTACACCCACAACCCCTGCTACTATACATATTGGACCAATTACTAGAGCTCGTTCATGCCAATTAAGTTACGAGGTACTTTCATTTCTTGGTAATGATTCTAATGTTCATGAGAATATGATGCTGCCTAAATTGGATACATTTGTTTTGCTTACAAATGAAGGGTCTAGCTTGGAGGAGGATGAACATTGGAGCAAGAACAAGCATGGAGATGACGACATGCGCAAGGGAAACAAGAACAGAGTTTCAAGTGATGATTTCAGGACTTTGAAGCCACCATAACGAGTGCATGAAGTCTTGGACAAAATATACAAGATGTCACTTCACAAATTTCGTCCAGAGGCTATTATAGGTTCCGCGTCACCTTATTATTGGGCCAGGCCCATGCAATTTTGAAGTACATAATTATAGGCTGTTTTTAGAGTTCGTACGTGTGGAGAAATAAGAGATAGGGTTGGTTTCGGACCCCTCCCCCAAGGGCCACGAAATTCCCCCCTCTTCCTCCATATATACAGCCCTTAGGGCGTCGTTTAGACTTTGGGTTTTGTTTATATTAAAAATTCGTCTAAGCTACAACTACGCATACTTCCTTTGTGTTCAACGACCAGACCAAGACGTCACAGAACCCCATCTTGATCAATAAAGCTTTCATCTTATATACGCAATATCCAGATTACAATCTCAGTTTCTTGCTTGTTCTTCGTTTGCTCGCAGGAAATAGACCCTCGTGGTCAGGTTGATCGTGCTCCGGCGTTGTCAATAACCCTCAGAAGTTGGTTTAGCGATTGCTAAGGTGCGACGTCTTCGCACGATCGTAGTCGAATCGTCCAAGTCGACTCCCACAGAAAATGATAGCTATCTCATCGAAACATCGAGACACCTTCGCCTCAATCAAATTTTTGTTGGAAAAATTGAAATGTGAGGGAAGAGGAGAAGGGTTAGATTCATGTGATTACTGACCTTGATGAATTTCTTGTCGTTCTTCTTCGTCTAGATCGAGTTAGGGTTTGATGCGGTTGCCATGGCAACTTGAGAAACCATAGGATAGAGGCAGGGGAAAGGAGTTGATCAGGAGGTGGGCGTTGGAAGAAGGGTTATGGGAGGTTTTTTGGGGTGGCGACTCTCTTGTGGGTGACTCATGCTAGTTTGTGCAGGCTAGCGGGGTTCACGCCAGAACGTGTGGGCCGTTAGGTCGTCGTGCGGATGTGCGGGTGTTGGGGTCTTCGTCCGAACGACGGTCGTGCAGGCTGGCTTGGTGAAATACTGGACGGGTCGTGCGGCACGACCTCCTAGTAGCCCGCACGTATGGCAGTTATCGGCGTGATTTTGATAAGGAGGCTAGCACATCCCAAAAAAGATACGAAAAACTAACGCCCACACGTGTGGCATCTTGCACATCATCCATGCGCCTTCATCACCACTCATTTTGCCACATATGAACACATGACATCAGCAGGAATCTTTTTGGTTTTCGGCTTAAAAATGTTTTATCTCCTAATTAAAAATCCGTTTTCACCATTAAATTCGTCTCAACGAGATCTTCAAATATGTTTTGACGATTTTTTTTTTGCCCAAAAGTTGCCATGATGTTTACACTGTAGTTGCCATAGTGCTTAAACTAAAGTTGCCATGTGGCAATTTTAATTTGTAGAGCATGACAATTTTAGTTTTTTTTGATGATGGCAATTCGAGTACTTTCACTATGAAAACTATTTTTTGTATGAACCATGGCAATTTAAAGTGCATGTATCATAACAATATTAGTTTATTGTTCATGGCAAGTCTAGTTTCTTAATTCACTATTTTATAATATGTAAAAATTTACTTTTAAATATAGAAGAAAATAGCTGAAACATATCATGACAACTTCAGTGTAAACATCATGGCAATTCATATGCAATAGACATGACAACTTTTAATCCAAAAAACATTTCGTCAAAATATATTGATATGAGATCCAGTTTCAAAAATCTCGCCGCGAGGGATTTAATTGTGAAAACGGATCATCAATCGGATTTTTTATTTAAGAGATAAAACATTTTAAAAACTGAAAATCCACAAAGATTTTCAGATGCATGCATGCTGTAATGTGGCGTAGTCTGTGTGTTATAGGGCGTGTGGGCTGGTTTGGCTCTTACCACATATGTGGGCGTTAGCGTTGTCCAAAAGATAAAAATGATAGCACACAAAACAAACATTGAGTAGTATATGACTTCTTTCAAGAACACGTTGGACTATATAAGTGTGGCTCCAGCCAGGGAAAGGAGCCACTCTTGCAGCACTTTCGCCAGCCCACCCCGCTGGTCTCGCTCACGGTCACGGGATACCCCACGCGACGAACACAACAACACCACGGCCAAAAGCGAAGCAAGAAATTCCTCTTTCCTTTTCCACTTTCCTCCCTCATTTCCACCCACCGTCGGCAGGCAGAGGCCACCGGCCCCTCGCTCCTTGTCGCCGCTCTGGATGGCCACTGCTCCCAACATGGAGATGATCGCCTCTTCGCTGCGCAGCTGCTCCCTCAACGGCGGCGGCCGGCGGCCGGGCCGGCGCCACCGCCACGGCCACGCCAGGGGCGCTGAGGGCAGCAACGACAGCGAGGGCGTCACCGTCGAGCTCAACTCCGACGTCGCCCTGCCCTACCACTGGCAGCAGTGCCTCGACATCCGGGTACGCACACGTCCCCATCTATACATTCCGTCATTTGTTCCCCTTCACAACATCCGAATCGGAGGGAGAACGAACATCCGCCAGGGATGGGATCGATGGCCGTGCGCCCCCGTGGGCGTGCGTGCATGGGCGTGTGCGCTCTCCCAATCATTTGGACATAAATGACAAGCGGCTTACGAGGTAGTTGGATACCTGTACTTAGTAGTTTTGAGGCCCGGATTCGATGGGTCAATCATTCGCATCATTTAATGGCCAAAGCGGCTGAACACTTGAGACGGATTGAGCTTCATTAATCGCCTCCACTTTTGGCCCCCTCTTTTGTTCTCTTGTTATTGGACTCTTGCATAATCTGCTCCTAGCCGGCAACTCTTTTCTCTTGCAAAATTTCCTTTTGATTATTTGATCCGTCTCCTTGTGATTTCTTTCCAGCTTCAGAAAGGTTCGACCCTTTCCGCTGGATGCCAACTTGTTCTCCCCCATTGCTATGCTGCTGTTTTCTCTTCTTGAAATACTACTAATATCCAAGTGCGCCATCAGATCTGCGTTTGTCTTGTAAATCCTGACATATCTGTGTGGATCCATTCCTTTTTGCTCTGTCTCCCTCTCTTTGTAAAGCTAGATTTTGCCATAGGTTTCTTCTGGACCACAGCCATGTCGATTATCACCGGAGCTGTGAGGATCTTTATTGCGCCAGGATAGGGAGCCAGATCCTCTAACTTAGAGAACCGGGGTCACGGTGCTACAGTACTGAATCTACACAAATAAAATGCCACTCTGCTTCCAACAAACAAAAAAAGTTGGTTAAAAATAAGGTGCGATGTAGCCTGAATCTTCACCGTTCGATTTCCGAATCCTAGAGAAAAAATATGTTGCGGGTTTTCTCATTTTATTTTCTTATTACTCTACACAAATACTCTCCGCACTCGCTCCTCTTCATTTTGATTCTCTCCGCACTCATCTCTATTTTTTTCCAAGCTAAAAACCACCACAACTGTCACACACTGACCGAAGAGAATCTTTCATATATTCCACATTTCATCTGATCCAGCATTTCTATTCCACATTGCTCTGCCCCTGTATTGATGTCCATCGGTTCTAGTTGTTAAACATTTTCCTTCTGCTTGGTAATCAAACATTGTTTTCATGGCCTATCTCAAATCAAGATGTAAATACATTTTGAAAGTTTTTTTGCAACATCTCTTTTCTATTTTTAGTTGATTTTCCTCAACATTTTTTTTGCATGATTTTTCTCAACATCTAGATGCTACTGGGAACCTATTGAACTTGCTACCTTTTTTTTTTCCTAATGATCTGATGCAGACGGGGCAAGTGTACTACATCAACTGGGAGGACGGCACCCGGACGACTATCGACCCTCGCACGCCGTCCTTTTGCTCCGCCTTGTCGACGCCGCGGTCCACCTGTTTCACTTCACACCGCGCAGCCTTCACTTCGTCGTCCAGCTCTGGCTACACCTCCGCGGCGTCCAGCGTCACCGGCGACTATGGCTACGGCTATGATGACAGCGACGGCTATAGTGAAGGCTACGGCGACGAGGAGAGCAGCAGCAGTAGCAGCCGGAGCTCCGGCGTCTCGTCCGTGCTCTCGTCTTTCTTCCCCAGTGACGAGCCCGCCTCCAGCGACAGTGGGCACGCCACCAGCCACGTGCTCGTTGCGGTCGGGTGCAGGGCGTGTTTCATGTACTTCATGGTGCCCAAGAGCGTCGGCCTATGCCCCAAGTGCGGCAGCTCCGGCCTCCTCCACCTCGGAGCCTCTTACGCCTGAGCTGCCAGCCTGTTCCCCCGTGAGTCACTACTTGCGAGGCGTGGTGCAATTTCATGGACTACCGAAGAGAGAGTTTTGTGCGAGGAGGTCCCCAAATCGTTGACACTGATTCCTGGTTCCTGTGCTTGTGTGCCAATGTCCTCTTGGGACTCGACGACAGAGACTAACCTTCCGTCCTTCCATTTCAAGAGTGAACATTTATGCTCCAATTAATTACCGTTGTTGGGTTAGCATTTTATTATTTTTATAAAATATTGAAAGGGAGCAAACAACTATGACATGCACACAAAGTCTGTAATTTTTTAACATAGTAAAAAGTACAAACACAACATAGTAAAAAGTACAAACACAACATTTTATTATTTTTTTAACAACTATGACATGCACACTATCAAATAGGTTCTAGTTGGTGCAGTGCTTACTTGGCAATTTGGCTATATTATCATATTTATTTCCAGATTTTTTGGTGATTCAGAGCTTTTAGACATCATACAACATTATGAAGTTCGCGTTGAATGAAGGGAGATTGTGGCGACCCGACCCAAATGGATCAAAGTCTTTGTGCTTAAGTGCTATTCCATGAATCGACTTGCTAGCACACACAATACTTGATAAATAACAGAGTTCAATCACACACTTTATTACATCAAAAATCCTCAAATTGAGTATTTATTTACATAAATATGGCGGAAGTCCATCTAAATCGAGATACTAGGGAAGCATAGAAGAATAATGGGTCCATCAACTCCACTAGTAGAATTGAGTGAAGAACAGCGAGCTATCGCATATCACTCTTCGTCGGAATAATCTGGACCATGATAAGTTGCAGCCGTGTAGGTCAGCACATGAAATATGCTGGCAATGTCACACCTTGAAATAAAAATGTTAATTTCTATCTCTACATACAATCTGACTGGTGGAAGGCTCTAAGTTTCAAGTTTCTGAATAAAGCTAATTTTGTCCTATATCAAATTAATTAAATTATTGCTACAAGTTCATGTCATTATTGAGATGGTTCCTCCTGCTCAATCCAAATCCAAATTTATTTATAACCCAATTCATTAAAAATGATGAGATCACTCAATAATTTCACTTCTAGATGCTCAAGTTGTACGTAACCGGGGACACGACTAGTCGATTAGTTTTACACTCTAGGGAGGTTTGTGCAAATTTCCCCATAAGACTCATTCACCTCCTTTGTAGTCCTCACACTGCTTGATGTTTGAGAACCGGGATATCGAGACAAAGTCTTTCAGATATGTTACCCCTTAACCATGGATATGCCGATACATATACATTCCGCTACATCTGCTAGCCTGCCCGGGATGGTTCCCACAAACTATTCAACTAAGCTAGAGCCAATAATAGCTTTTGTCCGCACACGTAAGCTTCTAGTCATGAAAGATTCTTTGATCCCTTTGAACCTGGGTAGCTTTCCACACAAGAGTGATCCCCTGGTTATTCCAGGAAACTCGGTGATGCGGAGCATCCCATGATCCATGGACACATTTACATCTCCTACAACACCGCTTGGACCAATGAAAAGAGCACGTCCAAGAGCTTTCGAAACTGAGGTGACATCACTCCTCTCACAACTCCATTTCGAATCACATGAGACATGGCTACAACCTCAAAGGGGGATGCTTTGCATACTCAGGTACCAAGGACTTAGCCATGGAGAAGCTAAGAAGCAAGGAGAATCGGAAGCAGAAGACATGCGTGAAGACCGAGAAGAAATCAGCCAAGTCCCAGGCTGGCCGGATGATCCGGATGAGGTCCCGGACGATCCGGACAGAGCCCGGACGATCAGGACCCCGGTTCGGACGATACGGATAATGCGCCCAATGACACCCGTAGTTGGACCCCGAAGTCGGACCATCCGGATGAGCACCCGGATCATCCGGACACCAACCGGACATCTGGACCCCCTTCCGAACATCCGGGCCATCGCCGCCACTGCCTGCGCCGTCGACTGATCCGGGCCATCACCCGGATCATCCGGACAGAGCCCGGATCATCCGGCTCCCTGCTCGGATCATCCGGACCCCGCATGCGTGCGCGTTTTGGGCTGAGGCCCATGTACCCCTCCCCCCTTAGCCTATATATATGACTTCTCCACCTCTGTTCTAGGGTTAGCATTGTGATAGCTCATACTTTGAGATAGAGCCTTGCTAATCCATCCGGACCTACTCCACCGCGACGGACCGACACCTCTTCGGTGAAGATCCACTTGGATTCAAGACCTCCTCTCGGAGAAGACCCTCTTCAAGACCTCCTCACGGAGAAGAACCGGTTAACCTATGTATCGTCCCTTGTTGGATTCGGATCTTGTACCCTTTTGTGTTTCGAGGATCTAGCGCATGTGTGACTATATTCTTGTTGGTTGAGTGTTTTCTCGTGTGTTTCCCTCGTGTTCCCCTCGTTTCCCCTCTCGTGTTCTTCGTGTTCTTGGTAGGATCCCCTCCAAACTTGAAAGATCGGGCATCTAGGGTTCTACCCTACATCACTCGGGCAAATCCCTGGTTACTCCAGGATGCCCCTCACCATGTAACCGTTCACTACTACAACATGCTGCTAACGCGACACTACGATCAGAGGCCCTTCGACGAAACTGTGTGCGATGCAATAATCGCAAATGGTGGTGAGAAAAAACCGTCAAATAAGGTGGAAAACGTTTGCGATGGCGGAGACATCAAACACGGTTCAGATTTTAGTTATGTGTGCTATGCTGGGCACACGGTTGATCTAGAAGAACTGTTTGCGATTAGGAAGAACAACAAAAATGGGTGTCGGTGTCAAAACCGGCAGATCTCGGGTAGGGGGCCCAAGCTGTGCGTGTGAGGATAATTAGTAACAATGGAGAAGGGACACAACGTTTACCCAGGTTTGGGCCCTCTTAATGGAGGTAAACCCCTACACCTGCTTGATTATATTCGAGGGTATAGGAGTTACAAGAGTTGATCTACCACGAGATCGATTCGGCTAACCCTAGATAGCTAGCCTAGCAATGTTATGATCCTGCGTCCGATCCAACCCTCCGGTTTATACATACACCGGAGGGGCCTAGTGTTGTACAAAGTTGGTTTTACAGAAAGGAATAATATATCCGGACACCTATACTTGCCATCCACGCATGTGAGAGCCCTCATCGGACACGAGGGATAATCTTCCATCTTGTATCTTGACGGCCCATCAGTCCGGCCCACATCAATAGACCGGACGCCCGAGGACCCCCTAATCCAGGACTCCCACAGTAGCCCCTGAACCAGTCTTCAATCATGATATATTCGGCGCTCAGATTGTCTTCGGCATTGCAAGGCGGGTTCCTTTAAAGAATACACATCGGCTATCCTCAATAAAAGAATTAAATCCGGCTTTTCGCAATAAACACAACCCTTACCCGCGAAGGCAGGATATATAGAAAACGAGAACAACGTCTTTTATGGACAACTCTCTCAACGAAGCGTCTAACTCGAAACCCGTCATTTTGAACCGTTTTCATGCCCCGCATTCCGTGCTTCAACGTCACGCCTCATTGGCACGTCTTGTCAAAACAGAGATCGTGTCCACTTAATACGGGATTGCATATCAATGACATTTGGGTAATCCAACCATTTGCGGCGCACACATCCATTGGGAATAGGCGAGATTCAAGGCACGAGTGGGGGGCGGTTGGTATTTTTACTGCATATAAGAGGGCTAGGGTCCCCCACTTTCCTCCCCACGCCTTCATATCTTCTCAGTCTTCCAATCTCCCAAGCCCTTCTGTGCTTGCAAAGTCTCCATCTTTCTCACCACCACCACCACCTACTCCGACCATGGCCGGAGCTGGCTCCAAGGGCAAGTGGGAGGCCTCCTCCATGATGGAGGAGAACATAGCAGATCTTCAGAGTGTCGGGTACCTCACTACCGACATCAAGCACCGGCTTCCCTCTGAAGGTCTAGTCCTTCCCACTCCGGAGCCCGGCGAACGGGTTGTCTTCCTTCCCCATTCCTTAGAGGGTTAGGTTTCCCACTCCACCAGTTCGTCTGCGGACTTATGTACTACTACGGGCTAGATTTCCACGATCTAGCCCCAAACTTCTTTCTTCACATATCGACGTTCATAGTCATGTGTGAGGCCTCCTCCGCGTCCGGCCACACTTCGGCTTATGGCTCAAGGTCTTCAACGTGAAGCCGAAGGTGGTCGATGGGCAGCACGCAGACTGTAGCGGGGCTATGATTAGCAAGCTGCCGAACACCACTTGGCCCAAGGAGGCCTTCGTGGAAACCGTGAAGATCTGGCAATAGGAGTGGTTCTACATCACCGAGCCACGCCGCCCCAACTGGGCGGCCATTCCGAAGTTCAGATCCGGACCCCCCATGAGGCTCACTTCCTGGAGCGAGAAGGGCATGGACTGGGGGTCCCAGACGGAGGTGCTGGTGCTCCAAACGCACATCACCAACGTGTTGGGAAAGAATGTTGGTCTAGCCAACATGATACAGATCATGCTTTTCCACCACATTCTCCCCTGCCAGCGCCGGGCTTCCCCTATGTGGGAATTCAAGCCGGAGGATCCGCGGACGCGACAACACTTCTTTGACACTACACACGAAGGGATGTGGAAGCTGCTTTTTAAGGCACGGAAGAGCAGCTGACCCATGGAAACCGAAGACATCGACATCAACCTCGCGTATCCGGCCTCTCCAGTAAGTGTTCAGTTTCTCCGAAGACATATCTAGTTACATGTTTACACACATATTCGGTCTATGCTGGACTCATCAACCCATCTTTTGTTGCAGGGTTGGACCAAGAAGTCGGAGCGGATCAAGTGTCTGGCTCTGTTGCCCGAAAACCTAGTTACTCCTCAGCTGGAGAAGATGCTAGTTCCGGCGCCTTATCAGCCACCGGAGAAGAAGGCCAAGAAGAAGAGCAAGGGGCCCAAGAACGGGCCCTGCCGCAAGGCCCCTCCGGCTACAGTGTCCGGAGAGGTCGAGCCCGTCTCCTCTTGCGAGGAAGATGAAGACGAAGAAGAGGAGGAGGAGGATGAGGAGGAGGTGGAGAGCGACTCCCCTCTCAGGACGAGGAGGGGGAAAGGACAGCCCCTGGGGCCTAGAACGGGTGACACCGAAGAAAGGGCGAGTGGTCCTCTCGGACAGTTCGGACACAGAGTCCAAACACAGTCTGGGGCGGGCCCAAAGGGAGAAGCCCCTGGTCGAGACGTAAGTTTTAGAGACTCACTCGTTCAATTATTTTAATCTAACTTCGTCATGCTCATCCTCCTTTATACTTTTCAGCCCTACACGCGAGATCCCGATCCCCTCTTCTTCGACGGGGAACTCTTTAGCCACCGGGAAGGCAGAGAGTGATGGACCATCTCGCGCCCTTTCTCCTCCCGCCATGGAGGACACCGAGGTGTCATCCCAAAGGCCATCTCCTGGTCAAGGATGGGTGGACGAGACACTCCGAAAGTCGCCCGAGGACAACACCTCGGGCGTTGCAGAGCGGGGCACGGAGATCCCCACAACCATTGAGGGTGAAGGATTTCAGCAGTCCGGACCCTCGCCGAACACCGTCCCGGAGACCAGTACGGCACCATGATGAGGACATCAATACCATTGTTACACCCACACCCCCTGCTGCTATACATACTGGACCAATTACTAGAGCTGGCGCACGCCAACTAAATTACCAGGTACTTTCGTTTCTTGGTAATGATTCTAATGTTCATGAGAATATGATGCTGCCTAAATTGGATACATTTGTTTTGCTTACAAATGAAGGGCCTAGCTTGGAGAAGGATGCACATTGGAGCAAGAACAAGCATGGAGATGATGGCATGCACAAGGGGAACAAGAACGGAGTTACAAGTGATGATTTCAGGGCTTTGAAGCCACCATAACGAGTGCATGAAGCCTTGGACGAAATATACAAGATGCCACTTCATAAATTTCGTCCAGAGGCTATTCTAGGTGCTGCGTCACCTTGTTATCGGGCCAGGCCCATTTAATTTCGAAATACATAAGTATAGGCTATATTTAGAGTCTGTATGTGTGGGGAAACAAGAGATAGGGTTGGTTTCGGACCCCTCCACCAAGAGCCACGACCCCCCCCCCTCTTCCTCCATATCTATAGCCCTTAGGGCGCCGTTTAGACTTTGGGTTTTGTTTAGATTAAAGTTATCCATAGCTGCAACTTCGCGTACTTCTTTGTGTTCAACAACCAGAAAAGGCGTCACAGAACCCCACCTTGATCAATAAAGCTTTCCTCTTATATTCGCAGTATCTAGATTGCAATCTTAGTTTCTTGCTTGTTCTTCGTTTGCCTGCAGGAAACAGACCTTCGTGGTCAGGTTGATCGTGCTCCGGCGTGGTCAATAACCTCTCGAAGTTGGTTTAGCGATTGCTAAGGCGCGACGTCCTCGCATGTTCGTAGTCGGATCGTCAAAGTCGACTTCCTCCAAAACGATAGCCACCATATCATCGAAACACGGGACACCTTTGCCTTTATCAAGTGGTATCAGATTTGCAGGTTGCTCGGTGAGATTTTATAGTTTTTCATAGTTTAGATCGAGTTTATTCTTCATACCTACAGTCCACGAAAAAGCCACAAAAGAATTAGGGTTAGGTCATCATATCCGAACCAGTCTGAGCCTTTGCATAGTCTTTTTAGTCTTTTGCTTTGTTGAATTTGCGGTTGCATCGTCGTGTCGAGTTGCTGGTCTTAGTGTCTAGTCCTTTAGAGTTTCGAGTTCTGTTCACAAGTTGTCACGCCGCCGCCGCATCATCATCATCACCGCTGCCATATACCACCATCATCGTCATCACCGCTGCCATATACCACCATCGTCATCACCGCTGCCATATACTACATATTCACCGCCATCACGATAATCCGAGTCGACCTCCATCAGTGATTCGCCATCAGTCCGTGTTCCACCGCCCTACATATATCCGCCACAAGTCCAAGTTTCCACCAGATTCATCTCCGCCACCAGTTCTAGTCCGAGTCCAGTATTTGTTGGTTTGATTTTGATTTCCAGATCACGCCATACTCCGAGTCATGACCAAGTCGTACTTCCCAACATCAGTGCCATCCATACAAGAAAAATAGTTCTAGTTTAAAAAAAACTAAGTCTGGAAAATTCTGGCTAGGCAGTTTTTAGACCATTTGTAGACTTTTTCGAAAAGAATTGGTTGCGGAGCAAAAAAAAGAGGAAAAAAAGTGCAAAAAAAAGAAAAAAAAATCAGAGTGTGCTCCTCCCTTGATTACGTGTCGCGCCATGATTTTCTTAGTGTTCTAGGCTCGCGTCTCTAGCACGGTCTAGCCTAGGACCAGCACAGTACCGTCGTTGAGCGTTTATTCAACTTTGCATCTCTGAATTGATTATTGCTGACCTTTTTGCTACCATATTATAAGCCTTCCCAGCTCAACATACATCTGAAGGAAATATGCCCTAGAGGCAATAATAAAGTTATTATTTATTTCCTTATTTCATGATAAATGTTTATTATTCATGCTAGAATTGTATTAACCGGAAACATAATACATGTGTGAATACATAGACAAACATAGTGTCACTAGTATGCCTCTACTTGACTAGCTTGTGAATCAAAGATGGTTAAGTTTCCTAGCCAAAGACATGAGTTGTCATTTGATTAACGGGATCACATCATTAGGAGAATGATGTGATTGACTTGACCCATTCCGTTAGCTTAGCACTTGATCGTTTAGTATGTTGCTATTGCTTTCTTCATGACTTATACATGTTCCTATGACTATGAGATTATGCAACTCCCGTTTACCAGAGGAACACTTTGTGTGCTACCAAACGTCACAACGTAACTGGGTGATTATAAAGGAGATCTACATGTGTCTCCGAAGGTACTTGTTGAGTTGGCGTATTTTGAGATTAGGATTTGTCACTCCGATTGTTGGAGAGGTATCTCTGGGCCCTCTCGGTAATGCACATCACTATACGCCTTGCAAGCAATGTGACTAATGAGTTAGTTGCGGGATGATGCATTACATAACGAGTAAAGAGACTTGCCGGTAATGAGATTGAACTAGGTATTGAGATACCGACGATCGAATCTCGGGCAAGTAACATACCGATGACAAAAGGAATAACGTATGTTATTATGCGGTTTGACCGATAAAGATCTTCGTAGAATATGTGGGAGCGAATATGAGTATCCAGGTTCCGCTATTGGTTATTGACCGGAGACGTGTTTCGGTCATGTTTACATAGTTCTCAAACCCGTAGCGTCCGCACGCTTAAAGTTCGGTGACGATTTATATTATGAGTTATGTGTTTTGATGTACCGAAGGTAGTTCGGTGTCCCGGATGAGACGGGGACATGACGAGGAGCCTCGAAATGGTCGAGACATAAAGATCAATATATTGGCGACTATATTCGGATATCGGAAAGGTTCCGAGTGATTCGGGTATTTTTCGGAGTACCGGAGAGTTACGGGACTTCGCCGGGGAGTATATGGGCCTTATTGGGCCATACGGGAATAGAGGAGAGAGGCCAAAAGGAAGGAGGCGCGCGCCCCCCTCTGGTCCGAATTGGACAAGGGGTGTAGCCCCCTTTTCCTTCTCCCTCTCCCCCTCTTTCCTTCTCTCCTACTCCAAGAAGGAAAGGAGGAGTCCTACTCCCGGTGAGAGTAGGACTCCCCCCTTGGCGCGCCCTCCTCCTTGGCCGACTGCCTCCCCCCTTGCTCCTTTATATACAGGGCAGGGGGCACCCTAGAACACAACATTGATCATTGATCTCTTAGCCGTGTGCGGTGCCCCCCTCCACCATATTCCACCTCGGTAATATCGTAGCGGTGCTTAGGTGAAGCTCTGTGTCGGTAGCATCATCAACACCGTCATCACGACATCGTGCTGGCGGAACTCTCCCGCAAAACTCTGCTGGATCGGAGTTCGTGGGACGTCATCGAGCTGAATGTGTGCTGAACTCGGAGGTGTCGTACGTTCGGTACTTGGATCGGTCGGATCGTGAAGACGTACGACTACATTAACCGCGTTGTGCTAACGCTTCCACTTACGGTCTACGAGGGTACGTGTACAACACTCTCCCCTCTTGTTGCTATGCATCACCATAATCTTGCATGTGCGTAGGAATTTTTTCGAAATTACTACGTTACCCAACAGTGGCATCCGAGCCGGGTTTTATGCGTAGATGTTATATGCACGAGTAGAACACAAGTGAGTTGTGGGCGATACAAGTCATACTGCTTACCAGCATGTCATTCTTTGGTTCGGCGGTATTGTTGGACGAAGCAGTCCGGACCGACATTACGCGTACGCTTACGCGAGACTGGTTCTACCGACGTGCTTTGCACACAGGTGGCCGACGGGTGTCAGTTTCTCCAACTTTAGTTGAACCAAGTGTGGCTACGCCCGGTCCTTGAGAAGGTTAAAACAACACTAACTTGACGAACTATCGTTGTGGTTTTGATGTGTAGGTAAGAACAGTTCTTGCTCAGCCTGTAGCAGCCACGTAAAACTTGCAACAATAAAGTAGAGGACGTCTAACTTGTTTTTGCAGGGCATGTTGTGATGTGATATGGTCAAGACATGATGAGATATAAGTTGTTGTATGAGATGCTCATGTTTTGTTGAAGTTATCGGCAACTGGCAGAAGCCTTATGGTTGTCTCTTTATTGCATAAGATGCAAGTGCCAAATAATTGCTTTACTTTATCGCTATGCGATAGCAATAGTTGCAAGAGCAATAGTTGGCGAGACGACCATGGGACGACACATTGATATAGATCAAGATGATGGAGATCATGGTGTCGTGCCAGTGACGATAGAGATCAGGACAGTACTTTGGAGATGAAGATCAAAGGCGCAAGATGATCATGGCCATATCATGTCACATATTTTGATTGCATATGATGTTTATCTTTTATACATCTTATTTTGCTTAGTTCGGCGGTAGCATTATAAGATGATCTCTCACTAAATTTCAAGGTATAAGTGTTCTCCCTGAGTATGCACCGTTGTGAAAGTTCTCCGTGCTGAGACACCACGTGATGATCGGGTCTGATAGGCTCTACGTTCAAATACAATGGGTGCAAAATAGTTGCACATGCGGAATACTCAGGTTAAACTTGACGAGCCTAGCATATACAGATATGGCCTTGGAACACTGGAGACCGAAAGGTCGAGCGTGAATCATATAGTAGATATGATCAACATAGTGATGTTCACCATTGAAAACTACTCCATCTCACGTGATGATCGGACATGGTTTAGTTGATTTGGATCACGTGATTACTTAGATGATTAGAGGGATGTCTATCTAAGTGGGAGTTCTTAAGTAATATGATTAATTGAACTTTAATTTATCATGAACTTAGTCCTGATAGTATTTTGCAAATTATGTTGTAGATCAATAGCTCGTGTTCTTGCTTCCCTATGTTTTATATGTGTTCCTAGAGAAAACTAAGTTGAAAGATGATAGTAGCAATGATGCGGACTGGGTCCATGATCTGAGGTTTATCCTCATTGCTGCACAGAAGAATTATGTCTTTGATGCACAACTAGGTGACAGACCTATTGCAGGAGGAGATGCAGACATTATGAACGTTTGGCTAGCTCAATATTGTTGGGGAACGTAGCAGAAATTCAAAATTTTCCTACGTGTCACCAAGATATATCTATGGAGAAACCAGCAACGAGGGGAAGGAGAGTGCATCTACATACCCTTGTAGATCGTTAAGCGGAAGCGTTCAAGTGAACGGGGTTGATGGAGTCGTACTCGTCGTGATCCAAATCACCGATGACCAAGTGCCGAACGGACGGCACCTCCGCGTTCAACACACGTACAGCCCGGTGACGTCTCCCATGCCTTGATCCAGCAAGGAGAGAGGGAGAGGTTGAGGAAGACTCCATCCAGCAGCAGCACAACGGCGTGGTGGTGGTGGAGGAGCGTGGCTAGAAGAGGAGGAAGAAGAGACGCAGGGCTGCACCAACGAGAGATCGAATCGCGTGTTATGGGCAGCCCTATGCCTCACTATTTATAGGGGAGAGGGAGGAGGGTGCGCCCCCCTCTAGGGTTCCCACCCCTAGGGGGGCGGAAGCCCTAGATGGCAAAGGGGGTGGCGGCCAAGAGGGGAGAGGAGAGGGAAGCGCACCAATATGGGCCCTAAGGCCCATATCCCCTTAGGGTTTGCCCCCTTTCCACCTCTTAGGCGCCATGGGCCCTTGTGGGAGGCACACCAGCCCACTAACGGACTGGTCCCTCACCACTCTTGGCCCATGCAAGCCTCCGGGGTTGGTGGCCCCACTTGGTGGACCCCCGGGACCCTCCCGGTGGTCCCGGTACGTTACCGATAAGCCCCGAAACTCTTCCGGTGACCAAAACAGGACTTCCCATATATAAATCTTTACCTCCGGACCATTCCGGAACTCCTCGTGACGTCCGGGATCTCATCCGGGACTTCGAACAACATTCGGTAACCACATACAAACTTCCTTTATAACCCTAGCATCATCGAACCTTAAGTGTGTAGACCCTACGGGTTCGGGAGACATGCAGACATGACCGAGACGTTCTCCGGTCAATAACCAACAGCGGGATCTGGATACCCATGTTGGCTCCCACATGTTCCACGATGATCTCATCGGATGAACCACGATGTCAAGGACTTAATCAATCCCGTATGCAATTCCCTTTGTCTAGCGGTATTGTACTTGCCCGAGATTCGATCGTCGGTATACCGATACCTTGTTCAATCTCGTTACCGGCAAGTCTCTTTACTCGTTCCGTAACACATCATCCCGTGATCAACCCCTTGGTCACATTGTGCACATTATGATGATGTCCTACCGAGTGGGCCCAGAGATACCTCTCCGTTTACACGGAGTGACAAATCCCAGTCTCGATTCGTGCCAACCCAACAGACACTTTCGGAGATACCTGTAATGCACCTTTATAGCCACCCAGTTACGTTGTGACGTTTGGTACACCCAAAGCATTCCTACGGTATCCGGGAGTTGCACAATCTCATGGTCTAAGGAAAAGATACTTGACATTAGAAAAGCTTTAGCATACGAACTACACGATCTGTGCTAGGCTTAGGATTGGGTCTTGTCCATCACATCATTCTCCTAATGATGTGATCCCGTTATCAACGACATCCAGTGTCCATAGCCAGGAAACCATGACTATCTGTTGATCACAACGAGCTAGTCAACTAGAGGCTCACTAGGGACATATTGTGGTCTATGTATTCACACGTGTATTACAATTTCCGGATAATACAGTTATAGCATGAATAAAATACTATTATCATGAACAAAGAAATATAATAATAACATATTTATTATTGCCTCTAGGGCATATTTCCAACAGTCTCCCACTTGCACTAGAGTCAATAATCCAGTTCACATCGATATGTGATTAACACTCAAGGTCACATCCCCATGTGACTAACACCCAAGAGTTCTGGGTTTGATCATGTTATGCTTGTGAGAGAGGTTATAGTCAACGGGTCTGAA
The DNA here is from genome assembly GCF_018294505.1 of Triticum aestivum. Taxonomy (NCBI): domain Eukaryota; kingdom Viridiplantae; phylum Streptophyta; class Magnoliopsida; order Poales; family Poaceae; genus Triticum; species Triticum aestivum. The sequence goes on from NC_057810.1 coordinate 337,547,037, forward strand.
TCTTTCAGATCCGTGTGTGCTTTACAAATCTCTATGTCATCTCCTAGATGCATCTACCACGCTCTATTTGGAGCTATTCCAAATAACTGTTCTACTTGGAGCTATTCTAAATTGTTGCTCCATTATACGTATCCGGTATCTCTACTCAGAGCTATCCGGACAGGTGTTAAGCTTGCATCGTCGTAACTCTTTACGTCGAACTCTTTATCACCTCCATAACCGAGAAAATTCCTTAGTCCACTAGTTACTAAGGATAACTTTGACCGCTGTACTATGATCCATTCTTGGATCGCTCTTGTACCCCTTGACTGACTCATGGCAAGGCACACTTCAGGTTCGGTACACAGCATAGCATATTGTAGAGCCTACATCTAAAGCATAGGGGACGACCTTCGTCCTTTCTCTCTTTTCTGCCGAGGTCGAGCTTTAAGTCTTAACTTCGTACCTTACAACTCAGGCAAGAACTCCTTCTTTGACTGATCCATCTTGAACACCTTCAAGATCATGTCAAGGTATGTGCTCATTTGAAAGTATTATTAAGCATTTTGATCTATCCTCATAGGTCTTGATGCTCAATGTTTAAGTAGCTTAATCTAGGTTTTCTATTGAAAAACACCTTTCAAATAACCCTATATGCTTTCTAGAAATTCTACATTATTTCTGATCAACAATATGTCAACAACATATACTCATCAGAAATTCTATAGTGCTCCCACTCACTTCTTTGGAAATACAAGTTTCTCATAAACTTTGTATAAACCCAAAATCTTTGATCATCTCATCCAAGCGCACATTCCAACTCCGAGATGCTTACTCCAGTCCATGGAAGGATCGCTGGAGCTAGCATACCTTTTAGCATCCTTAGAATCGACAAAACCTTTCTGATTGTATCACATACAACCTTTCCTTACAAAAACTGGTAAGGAATCTCGTCTTGACATCCATCTGCCAGATTTCATAAATGCAGCTAATGCTAACATGATTCCAACGGACTTAAGCATCGCTACGGATGAGAAAATCTCATCGTAGTCAACTCCTTGAACTTGTGAAAAACTCTTCGCCACAAGTCGAGCTTCATAGACGGTGACATTACTGTCCACGCCCGTCTTCTTCTTAAAGATCCATTTATCTCAATGGCTTGCCGATCATCGGGCAAGTCCACCAAAGTCCATGCTTTGTTCTGATACATGGATCCTATCTCGGATTTCATGGCTTCTAACCATTTGTCGGAATTTGGGCCCATCATCGCTTCTCCATAGCTCGTAGGTTCATTGTTGTCTAGCAACATGACCTTCAAGATAGGATCACCGTACCACTCTGAAGTAGTACGCATCCTTGTCACCCTACGAGGTACGGTAGTGACTTGATCCAAAGTTTCATGATCACTATCATAAGATTCTACTTCAATTGGTGTAGGTGCCATAGGAACAACTTCCTGTGCCCTGCTACACACTAGTTGAAGTGACGGTTCAGTAACCTCATCAAGTCTCCACCATCCTCCCACTCAACTTTCCGAGACAAACTTTTCCTCGAGAAAGGACCCGATTCAAGAAACAATCCATATTGCTTTCGGATCTGAATTAGGAGGTATACCCAACTGTTTTGGGTGTCCTATGAAGATGCATTTTATCCGCTTTGGGTTCGAGCTTATCAACCTGAAACTTTTTCACATAAGCGTCGCAGCCCCAAACTTTTAAGAAATGACAGCTTAGGTTTCTCTAAACCGGTGTCATCTCAACGGAATTACGTGGTACCCTATTAAAGTGAGTGCGGGTGTCTCTAATGCCTAACCCATGAAGGATAGTGGTAATTCGATAAGAGACATCATGGTACCCACCATATCCAATAGGGTGCAACTATGATGTTCGGACACACCATCACACTATGGTGTTCCAGGCGGTATTAATTGTAAAACAATTTCCACAATGTCTTAATTGCGTGCCAAAACTCGTAACTCAGATATTCATCTCTATGATCATATCATAGACATTTTATCCTCTTGTCACAATGATCTTCTACTTCACTCTGAAATTACTTGAACCATTCAATAATTCTGACTTGTGTTTCATCAAGAAAATATTCTCAACATCTACTCGAATCATCTGTGAAGTAAGAATATAACGATATTCACTGCATGCCTGAGCACTCATTGGACTGCACACATCAAAATGTGTTACTTCCAACGAGTTGCTATCTTGTTCCGTCTTACTAAAACGAGGCTTTCAGTCATCTTGCCCATGTGGTATGATTTGCATGTCTCAAGTGATTCAAAATCAAGTGAGTTCAAACGGTCCATTTGCATGGAGTTTCTTCATGCATATACACCAATAGACATGGTTCGCATGTCTCAAACTTTTCAAAAATGAGTGAGTCCAAAGATCCATCAACATGGAGCTTCTTCATGCGTTTTATACCATTATGACTTACATGGCAGTGCCACAAGTAAGTGGTACTATCATTACTATCTTATATCTTTTGGCATGAAAATGTGTATCACTACGATCGAGATTCAACAAACCATTCCTTTAGGTGCAAGACCATTGAAGGTATTATTCAAATAAATAGAGTAACCATTATTCTCTTTAAATGAATAACCGTATTGCAATAGACATAATCCAATCATGTCTATGCTTAACGCAAACACCAAATCTCGATGATAGAGGGAGCGTGCGATGCTTGATCACATCAACCTTGGAAACACTTCCAATACATATCGTCAGCTCACCTTTAGCTAGTCTCCGTTTATTCCGTAGCTTTTATTCCAAGTTACTAACACTTAACAACCGGACCGGTGTCTAATACCCTGGTGCTACTAGGAGTACTAGTAAAGTACACATTAACATAATGTATATCCAATATACTTCTATCGACCTTGCCAGCCTTCTTATCTACCAAGTATCTAGGGTAATGCTGCTCCAGTGGCTGTTCCCTTATTACAGAAGCACTTAGTCTTGGGTTTGGGTTCAACCTTGGGTTTCTTCACTAGAGCAGCAGCTGATTTGCCGTTTCATGAAGTATCCCTTCTTGCCCTTGCCCTTCTTGAAACTAGTGGTTTCACCAACCATCAACAATTGATGCTCCTTCTTGATTTCTACTTTCGTGGTGTCAAACATCACGAATATTTCAAGGATCATCATATCTATCCCTGATATGTTATAGTTCATCATGAAGCTTTAGCAGCTTGGTGGCAATGACTTTGGGGAAACATCACTATCTCATCTGGAAGATCAACTCCCACTCGATTCAAGTGATTGTTGCACTCAGACAATTTGAGCACAAGCTCAACGATTGAGCTTTTCTCCCTTAGTTTGCTGGCTAAGAAAATCGTCGGAGGTCTCATACCTCTTGACGTGGGCACGAGCCTAAAATCCCAATTTCAGCCCTTGAAACATCTTCATATGTTCCGCGATGTTTCGAAAACGTCTTTAGTGCCTCAACTCTAAACCGTTTAATTGAACTATCACGTAGTTATCAAAACGTGTATGTCCGATGTTCGCAACATCCACAAATGATGTTTGGGGTTTGTCACACTGAGCAGTGCATTAAGGACATAAGCTTTCTACTGTCCGCATAATTTCTACTATCAACTTTCAACTATATTTTCTCTAGGAACATATCTAAAACAGTAGAACTAAAGCGCGAGCTACGACATAATTTGCAAAATCCTTTTGACTATGTTCAGATAATTAAGTTCATCTTATGAACTCCCACTCAGATAGACATCCCTCTGGTCATCTAAGTGATTACATGATTCGAGTGAACTAGGCCGTGTCCGATCATCACGTGAGACGGACTAGTCATCATCGGTGAACATCTTCATGTTGATCGTATCTACTATACGACTCATGCTCGACCTTTCGGTCTCCGTGTTCCGAGGCCATGTCTGTACATGCTAGGCTCGTCAAGTTAACCCTAAGTGTTTTCGCGTGTGTAAATCTGTCTTACACCCGTTGTATGTGAACGTAAGAATCCATCACACCCGATCATCACGTGGTGCTTAGAAGCGACGAACTGTAGCAACGGTGCACAGTTAGGGGAGAACACTTCTTGAAATTGTTGTAAGGGATCATCTTATTTACTACCGCCGTTCTAAGTAAACAAGATGCATAAACATGATAAACATCACATGCAATCAAATAGTGACATGATATGGCCAATATCATTTTGCTCCTTTTGATCTCCATCTTCGGGGCTCCATGATCATCGTCGTCACCGGCATGACACCATGATCTCCATCATCATGATCTCCATCATCGTGTCTTCATGAAGTTGTCTCGCCAACTATTACTTCTACTACTATGGCTACCGGTTAGCAATAAAGTAAAGTAATTACATGGCGTTGTTTAATGACACGCAGGTCATACAATAAATAAAGACAACTCCTATGGCTCCTGCCGGTTGTCATACTCATCGACATGCAAGTCGTGAATCCTATTACAAGAACATGATCAATCTCATACATCACATATCATTCATCACATTCTTCTTGACCATATCACATCACATAGCATACCCTGCAAAAACAAGTTAGACGTCCTCTAATTGTTGTTTGCATGTTTTACGTGGCTGCTATGGGTTTCTAGCAAGAACGTTTCTTACCTACGCAAAACCACAACGTGATATGCCAATTGCTATTTACCCTTCATAAGGACCCTTTTCATCGAATCCGTTCTGACTAAAGTGGGAGAGACTGGCACCCGCTAGCCACCTTATGCACCAAGTGCATGTCAATCGGTGGAACCTGTCTCACGTAAGAGTACGTGTAAGGTCGGTCCGGGCCGCTTCATCCCACAATACCGTCGAAACAAGATTGGACTAGTAACGGTAAGCATATTGAACAACATCAACGCCCACAACTACTTTGTGTTCTACTCGTGCAAAGAATCTACGCAATAGACCTAGCTCATGATGCCACTGTTGGGGAACGTAGCAGAAATTCAAAATTTTCCTACGTGTCACCAAGATCTATCTATGGAGAAACCAGCAACGAGGGGAAGGAGAGTGCATCTAAATACCCTTGTAGATCGCTAAGCGGAAGCGTTCAAGTGAACGGGGTTGATGGAGTCGTACTCGTCGTGATCCAAATCACCGATGACCAAGTGCCGAACGGACGGCACCTCCGCGTTCAACACACGTACAACCCGGTGATGTCTTCCATGACTTGATCCAGCAAGGAGAGAGGGAGAGGTTGAGGAAGACTCCATCCAGCAGCAGCACAACGGCATGGTGGTGGTGGAGGAGCGTGGCTAGAAGAGGAGGAAGAAGAGACGCAGGGCTGCACCAACGAGAGATCGAATCGCGTGTTATGGGCAGCCCTATGCCTCACTATTTATAGGGGAGAGGGAGGAGGGTGCGCCCCCTCTAGGGTTCCCACCCCTAGGGGGGGGCGGCAGCCCTAGATGGCAAAGGGGGTGGCGGCCAAGAGGGGAGAGGAGAAGGAGGCGCACCAATATGGGCCCTAAGGCCCATATCCCCTTAGGGTTTGCCCCCTTTCCACCTCTTAGGCGCCATGGGCCCTTGTGGGAGGCGCACCAGCCCACTAAGGGACTGGTCCCTCACCACTCTTGGCCCATGCAAGCCTCCGGGGTTGGTGGCCCCACTTGGTGGACCCCCGGGACCCTCCCGGTGGTCCCGGTACGTTACCGATAAACCCCGAAACTCTTCCGGTGACCAAAACAGGACTTCCCATATATAAATCTTTACCTCCGGACCATTCCGGAACTCCTCGTGACGTCCGGGATCTCATCCGGGACTCCGAACAACATTCGGTAACCACATACAAACTTCCTTTATAACCCTAGCGTCATCGAACCTTAAGTGTGTAGACCCTACGGGTTCGGGAGACATGCAGACATGACCGAGACGTTCTCCGGTCAATAACCAACAGCGGGATCTGGATACCCATGTTGGCTCCCACATGTTCCACGATGATCTCATCGGATGAACCACGATGTCAAGGACTTAATCAATCCCGTATGCAATTCCCTTTGTCTAGCGGTATTGTACTTGCCCGAGATTCGATCGTCGGTATACCGATACCTTGTTCAATCTCGTTACCGGCAAGTCTCTTTACTCGTTCCGTAACACATCATCCCGTGATCAACCCCTTGGTCACATTGTGCACATTATGATGATGTCCTACCGAGTGGGCCCAGAGATACCTCTCCGTTTACACGGAGTGACAAATCCCAGTCTCGATTCGTGCCAACCCAACAGACACTTTCGGAGATACCTGTAATGCACCTTTATAGCCACCCAGTTACGTTGTGACGTTTGGTACACCCAAAGCATTCCTACGGTATCCGGGAGTTGCACAATCTCATGGTCTAAGGAAAAGATACTTGACATTAGAAAAGCTTTAGCATACGAACTACACGATCTGTGCTAGGCTTAGGATTGGGTCTTGTCCATCACATCATTCTCCTAATGATGTGATCCCGTTATCAACGACATCCAATGTCCATAGCCAGGAAACCATGACTATCTGTTGATCACAACGAACTAGTCAACTAGAGGCTCACTAGGGACATATTGTGGTCTATGTATTCACATGTGTATTACGATTTCCGGATAATACAGTTATAGCATGAATAAAAGACTATTATCATGAACAAAGAAATATAATAATAACATATTTATTATTGCCTCTAGGGCATATTTCCAACAAATATGATGACTACTTGATAGTTTAGTGCATCATGCTTAACGGCTTAGAATTGGGACTTCAAAGACATTTTGAACGTCATGGACCATATGAGATGTTCCAGGAGTTGAAGTTAATATTTCAAGAAAATACCCGAGTTGAGAGATATGAAGTCTCCAACAAGTACTATAGCTAAAGGATAGAGGAGAATTGCTCAACTAGTAAGCATGTTCTCAGGTTGTCTGGGTACTACAATCGCTTGAATCAAGTGGGAGTTAATCTTCCAGATAACATAGTGATTGTTAGAGTTCTCTAGTCACCATCACCAAGTTGCTAGAACTTCGTGATGAACTATAGTATGCAAGGGATGACGAAAACGATTCCCGAGCTCTTCGTGATGTTAAAATCGACGAAGGTAGAAATCAAGAAAGAGCATCAAGTGTTGATGATTGACAAGACCACTAGTTTCAAGAAAAGGGCAAAGGGAAAGAAAGGGAACTTCAAATAGAATGACAAGTAAGTTGTCACTCCCGCGAATAAGCCCAAAGCTGAACCAAAGCCTGAAACTGGGTGCTTCTACTGCAAAGGAAATGGTCAATGGAAGCGGAAATGCCCTGAATATTTGGTAGATAAGAAGGATGGCAAAGTGAACAAGGGTATATTTGATATACAGGTTATTGATGTGTACCTTACTAGTGTTTATAGTAGCCCCTGAGTATTTGATACTTGTTCGGTTGCTAAGTTTAGTAACTCGAAACAGGAGTTACAGAATAAACAGAGACTAGTTGAGGGTGAAGTGATGATGTGTGTTGGAAGTGGTTCCAAGATTGATATGATCATCATCGCACACTCCCTACACTTTCGAGATTAGTGTTGAACCTAAATAAATGTTATTTGGCGTTTGCGTTGAGCATGAATATGATTTGATCATGTTTATTGCAATATGGTTATTCATTTAAAGTCAGAGAATAATTGTTGTTCTGTTTACATGAATAAAACCTTCGATGGTCATACACCCAAGAAAATAGTTTGTTGGATCTCAATCGTAGTGATACACATATTCATAATATTGATGCCAAAAGATGCAAAGTTTATAATGATAGTGCAACTTATTTGTGGCACTGCCGTTTGGGTCATATCGGTGTAAAGCGCATGAAGAAACTCCATAAAGATGGACTTTTGGAATCACTTGATTATGAATCATTTGATGCTTGCGAACCATGCCTTATGTGCAATATGACTAAAACTCCGTTCTACGAAACAATGGAACGAGCTAATAACTTATTGGAAATAATACATACCGATGTATGCGGTCCGATGAGTATTGATGCTCGTGGCGAGTATCGTTATTTTCTGACCTTCACAGATGATTTGAGCAGATATGGGTATATCTACTTAATGAAACACAAGTCTGAAACATTTGAAAAGTTCAAAGAATTTTAGAGTGGAGAATCATCGTAACAAGAAAATAAAAGTTTCTATGATCTGATCGTGGAGGAGAATATTTGAGTTACGAGTTTGGCCTTCATATAAAACAATGTGGAATGGTTTCACAGCTCACGTCACCTGGAACACCACAGCGTAATGGTGTGTCCGAACGTCATAACCGCATTTTATTGGATATGGTGCGATCTATGATGTATCTTACCGATTTACCACTATCATTTTGGGGTTATGCATTAGAGACAGCTGCATTCACTTTAAATAGGGCACCATCAAAATCCGTTGAGACGACGCCTTATGAACTGTGGTTTGGCAAGAAACCAAAGTTGTCATTTCTTAAAGTTTGGGGCTGCGATGCTTATGTGAAATAGTTTCAACCTGATAAGCTCGAACCCAAATCGGAGAAGTGTGTCTTCATAGAATACCCAAAGGAAACTGTTGGGTACACCTTCTATCACAGATCCGAAGGCAAAATATTCGTTGCTAAGATGGATCCTTTCTAGAGAAGGAGTTTCTCTCGAAAGAAGTGAGTGGGAGGAAAGTAGAACTTGATGAGGTAACTGTACCTACTCCCTTATTAGAAAGTAGTTCATCACAGAAAATGGTTCCTGTGACGACTGCACCAATTAGTGAGGAAGCTAATGATAATGATCATGAAACTTCAGATCAAGTTACTACCGAACCTTGTAGGTCAACCAGAGTAAGATCCGCATCAGAGTGGTATGGTAATCCTATTCTAGAGGTCATGTTACTTGACCATGGCGAACCTACGAACTATGAGGAAGCGATGATGAGCCCAGATTCCGCAAAATGGATTGAGGCCATGAAATCTGAGATGTGATCCATGTATGAGAACAAAGTATGGACTTTTGTTGACTTGCCCGATGATCGGCAAGCCATCGAGAATAAATGGATCTTCAAGAAAAAGACTGACGCTGATGGTAATGTTACTGTCTACAAAGCTTGACTTGTTGCGAAAGGTTTTCGACAAGTTCAAGGGGTTGACTACGATGAGACTTTCTCACCCGTAGCGATGCTTAAGTCTGTCTGGATCATGTTAGCAATTGCCGCATTTTATGATTATGAAATATGGCAAATGGATGTCAAAACTGCATTCCTGAATGGATTTCTAGAAGAAGAGTTGTATATGATCCAACCAGAAGGTTTTGTCGATCCAAAAGGTGCTAACAAAGTGTGCAAGCTCCAGCGATCCATTTATGGACTGGTGCAAGCCTCTCGGAGTTGGAATAAATGCTTTGATAATGTGATCAAAACATATGGTTTTATACAGACTTTTGGAGAAGCCTATATTTACAAGAAAGTGAGTGCGAGCTCTGTAGAATTTCTGATATTATACGTATACGACATATTGTTGATTGGAAATGATATAGAATTTCTGGATAGCATAAAAGGATACTTGAATAAAAGTTTTTCAATGAAAGACCTCGATGAAGCTGCTTACATATTGGGCATCGAGATCTATAAGACGCTTGATAAGTTTTTTCAATGAGTATATACCTTGGCAAGTTTTGAAATAGTTCAAAATGGATCAGTCAAAGAAGGAATTCTTGTCTGTATTACAAGGTGTAAAGTTGAGTAAGACTCAAAACCCGACCATGGCAGAAAATAGAAATAGAATGAAAAGTCATTCCCTATGCCTCAGTCATAGGTTCTATAAAGTATGCTATGCTGTGTACCAGACCTATTGTATACCTTGCTCTGAGTTTGGCAATGGAGTACAATTTTTATCTAAGAGTAGATCACTGGACAGCGGCAAGAATATACTTAGTGAGGACTAAGGAAATATTTCTCGATTATGGAGGTGATAAAAGAGCCCGTCGTAAAGAGTTACATCGGTGCAAGCTTTTACACCGATCCAGATAACTCTAAGTCTCAATCTGGATACATATTGAAAGTGGGAGCAATTAGCTAGAGTAGTGATGCGGAGCATCCTTCGGTCATCCCCATGGACCTTCCATCGTCTCACCAAGCACCACGAGGACCCATGATTAGAGCACGAGCTAGAGCTCTCGAGACCGAGGTGACTTCTCTCCTTAGTGATATATCACATGATCCTCTCGAGACATGGCTACTACCTCAATCTGGAATGTTGTGCATGATTAGGTACCAAGAGGACCCTCCCGAGGATGCACATGAAGATGACCAAGACACCAAGTCCATGGAAGAAGAGAACCAATGGAAGAAGGAAAGAACAACCTCCAGGCATCGGACATCCGGCCAGGACCCCGAACATCCGGCCCCTGGAGATCTACACGGCCAGCCCTCTCCAGAAGAAACTACAACAACCGGACATCCGGCGTCCAGCCCGGACATCCGGCCCCCACCGGAAATCCGGCCAAAGTCCCGGACGTCTGGCACCAGTGACCAGAGAGCACAGAAGCTTGCCCCGTCAGCCCGGACATCCAGCGATCGCCCCGGACATCTGGCGCCTCCCGAGGCAGCGGACATCCGGCCCTTCCGGGCGGACATCCGGCGTCGCCCATCCAGAGAGCAGAACAACCATCTGCGCCAACCCGGACATCCGACCCCTCGGCCCGGACATCCGGCCCCTCGTGAGCCACCGGACATCTGGCCCGACGCCCGGACGTCCGGCCTTCCCAGTGCCTGCGCGCCCGTGTTGGGCTGAGCCCATGTACCCCTTCGCTCCTAGACTATATATACTCCATCCCACCTACGTTTTAGGGTTAGCATTGTGATAGCTCATTTAGAGATAGAGCTCTGCTCATCCGTATCGGATCTAGTCCACGTGAGGGATCGTGCCTCCTTGAAGAAGATCCATTCGGATTCAATGCCTCCATCCGGAGAAGACAATCAAGACCTCCTCACGGAGAAGAACGGTTCCCTTTGTATCCTTCCTTTGTTGATTTTGGATCATGTGTTACCTTATGCTTTCGGTGATCTAGCCCTTGTGTGATCGATTACTTGTCGGTTGAGTGATTCTCTCGTTTCTCCCCGTGTTTTCCCTTGTGTTTTCCCTGCGTTCCTCGTGTTCCCCCGTAGGATCCACTCCAAACGTGAAAGATCGGCCCCCTAGGGTTCCGCCCTACATCATCTTGGTATCATGAGCCATGTTGATCATGTTTTTGGAGCCCCTACCCCGTGTTTTCTAGCTTGATTTTGTTGTTTTCGTCCTAAATCCGAAAATCCCCACCAAAAATAGCCCCAATTTTTTTTTGTGATTTGTTGGTGTGATGAAGTTTTGTTGGATTTGATCCACGGATCTGCTTTGCATCGAGTTGATCTAGCCTTTCCCCATCTCTCCCGCCATTTCCATCCACCAATTTGTCCGAATTTTGCCCCCGGAGTTGCAATTTTTCCTGTGGAGTCCATCGTGTTCGTCCTCGATCCAGAGCCCGGACATCCGCCCCGTGTCTACCGGACATCCGGCGTCCCGGACATCCTGCCGCTGGCCCGGACATCCGGCCCCTGGGAGCAGCAACTCCATTCCCCGCGCCCATTTTGATGCGGAGCATCCCACGGTCATCCCCATGTACACTCCGATTACTCTCCATACCCCAAGAGGACATATGACGAGACCTCGAACATACGCCATTGGAATTAAGGTGAACCCGCTCTTCTTCGAGAACATCATGAATATCCATTGGACTTGCTTGCTACCTCACCAAAGTGCTCTATGTGTCCTTAGGTACGAAGACCGACGATCACAAGCTGGTGAGGGGCACCCCAAAGGAGTTGGAGAAGGACCACAAGGCCACAAGGAGGAAGAAGGGGTGCAACAGGATCAACACTGCACCTCCCAGGCGACCCCATGCCCACGGGCCTCGAAGACCCCATGCGCACGGACTACTCAGGAAGTTGGCGCTGGAGCACCTCGTGCGCACGGGCCTGTACCGTGCCCACGGGACCCCCGTGCGCACGGGCCCAACTTACCCCGTGCGCACGGGCCCTACAGGATGGACGACTGTGATTGTTGTTTGGGCCTCCTCTTCATACACTTCGTCCCCATGCCTATATATTCCGTACCTAGACCATAGTTGATAGACATTTGGGAGCTTTGCTCCATGGATCCACTCCACTAGGAGATCAAGACCTCCTCTTGGAGTGACCAAACATCAAGACCTCCTGCTTGGGGAAGGATCCCAATCATAGGATCATCAAGCCCTCATCTCCTTCATAGGATTTGGGATGAACTCTACCATGTATCTTATTTCCCTTTGTTGTTCATGTACCTTGTGGATCTTGTGTGTTTGATTGTCTAGTGGATGTGTGATTTGACTTGTTCTTGAGTGTTCCTCTTGTTTTCCCTCCTTTGTTCATCTTGTTCTTGGGGATTCCCCCTCCAATTCGTGAAAGATCTCCCCATAGGGTTCCACCCTACAACATCTTGGTATCATGAGCCATGGTTTCTCATGAAATTGGAGCCCCCCTCTTTGTTTTCTAGCCTTGATTTGTGTAATTTCGTCCTAAATTTGAAAATTCCCCACCAAAAATTGTTGGGGATCATTGCAGAAATTCAAAATTTTCTACGCATCACCAAGATCAATCTATGGAGATTCTAGCAACAAGAGAGGGAGAGGATGAGCATATTCATACCCTTAAAGATCGCTAAGCGGAAGCGTTACAAGAACGCGGTTGGTGGAGTCGTACACGCAACGATTCAGATCGCGGTCGATTCCGATCTAAGCGCCGAACGGACGGCGCCTCCGCGTTCAACACACGTACAGACCGGGGACGTCTCCTCCTTCTTGATCCAGCAAGGGGAGAGGAGAAGTTGAGGGAGAACTCCGACAGCACGACGGCGTGGTGGTGGTGGAGCTCGTGGTTCTCCAGCAGGGCTTCGCCAAGCACTACGGAGGATGAGGAGGTGTTGGAGGAGGGAGAGGGCTGCGCCAGGGGAGAGGTGCAGCTGCCCTCCCACCCCTCCACTATATATAGGGGCAAGGGGAGAGGGGGAGCGCCCTAGGGTTTCCCCTAGGGGGCGGCGGCCAAGCAGATTGGATCTCCCTAGGGAAAATCCTAGGGAGACTTGCCCCCCAAGCCAAGCAGGTGGAGGATTGCCTCCCAAGCTAGGTGGAGGCGCCCCACCTCCCCAATTAATGTGGGAAAGGGTGTGGGGGGCGCACCACCCCTTAGTGGGCTGGTTTGCCCCTTCCCCTTTGGCCCATGAGGCCCTCCAACACTTGCCGGGGCTCCCGAAACACCTTTCGGTCATGCTGGCCATAGCCTGGTACCCCCGGAACACTTCCGGACTCCAATACCCTTCGTCCAATATATCGATCTTCACCGCCGAACCATTCCGGAACTCCTCGTGACGTCCGGGATCACATCCGGGACTCTGAACTACCTTCGGTGACCACATACTATTTCCCATAACAACTCTAGCGTCACCGAACCTTAAGTGTGTAGACCCTACGGGTTCGGGAATCATGCAGACATGACCGAGACATCTCTCCGGCCAATAACCAACAGCGGGATCTGGATACCCATGTTGGCTCCCACATGTTCCACGATGATCTCATCGGATGAACCACGATGTCGGGGATTCAAGCAATCCCGTATGCAATTCCCTTTGTCAATCGGTACGTTACTTGCCCGAGATTTGATCGTCGGTATCCCAATACCTCGTTCAATCTCGTTATCGGCAAGTCACTTTACTCGTTCCATAATGCATGATCCTGTGACTAACTGCTTAGTCACATTGAGCTCATTATGATGATGCATTACCAAGTGGGCCCAGAGATACCTCTCCGTCATACGGAGTGACAAATCCCAGTCTCGATTCGTGCCAACCCAACAGACACTTTCGGAGATACCTGTAGTGTACCTTTATAGCCACCCAGTTACGTTGTGACGTTTGGTACACGCAAAGCATTCCTACGGTATCCGGGAGTTGCACAATCTAATGGTCTAAGGAAATGATACTTGACATTGGAAAAGCTTTAGCAAACGAACTACACGATCTTGTGCTATACTTAGGATTGGGTCTTGTCCATCACATCATTCTCCTAATGATGTGATCCCGTTATCAATGACATCCTATGTCCATGGTCAGGAAACCATAACCATCTATAGATCAACGAGGTAGTAAACTAGAGGCTCACTGGGGACATGTTGTGGTCTATGCATTCACACATGTATTACGGTTTCCAGTTAATACAATTATAGCAGGAACAATAGACAATTATCATGAACAAGGAAATATAATAATAACCATTTTATTATTGCCTCTAGGGCATATTTCCAACAAAAATAGCCCCAATTTTTTTTTGTGATTTGCTGGTTTGATGAGGTTTTGTTGGATTTGATCCATGGATTTCCTTGGTTTCATGTGGATCGAGCTTTCCCCCATCTTTTCCCCACCATCCATCCCCATAATCTCTCCAATTTTGCCCAAGAAATCTCCATTTTCCGCCACGAAATCGCAAAATTTCCGCCCACCCCGTGCCCACGGACCCCAGACCACGTGCACATGGGCCCCCGAAAAGTCTCTAGACACCCCGTGCCCTCGGACATGTACCGTGCGCACGGGACCCCGTGCCCACGGGCTCCTACCCCCGTGCGCACGACCCCCCCCAGGTCAGTCGCGAGCACTTCACCGTTTTGCCCATAACTTCCACATCCAGAGTCCGATTTTCGTGTTCTTTAGCTCGTTGAGTAGCTATTGACATCCCCCATCCACCTAAATTAGTTTCCAACACCATTTGAATCCACCAAAATTTTGGGCATTTTGGCAAGTTTGCATAGGCCCTCCACCATATCATCCGCAAAACCACCATAGCCTTCCGCAACCTAACCCATTTTGTTCACCATAACATTAGTGGTTGTTTGAGTAGTGATTCGAGTCTCCTAAGGTGTTTCGGCTACTTAGGGACGGTTGCTTCTTTATCAACCACCAGCACCGCTCCCCGCTACCACCATTTGACATTTGTCATTTGAGATTTTGAGTTTGCGATTTTTACCATTTCCTAAGGTGTTTCGGCTACTTACGGACGGGTCTACATCATCTTGGTAACTACATCAAGAACACCTTTACTCATCATCGCAAAAGGACGGTAACTTTGACGACACCATTGTATATTCCCCTTGCAATTGCATTGTTAACCCCTAGCCCATTTTGCGTTACTTACCTATCAAGACTAGCCATTTGAGTATTGTCGGCAACGTTACTTGTGCACATTAGTGATCATACTTCCCATCGCATACATACCATATCAT
Source organism: Triticum aestivum (assembly GCF_018294505.1). Classification (NCBI taxonomy): domain Eukaryota; kingdom Viridiplantae; phylum Streptophyta; class Magnoliopsida; order Poales; family Poaceae; genus Triticum; species Triticum aestivum. The sequence goes on from NC_057810.1 coordinate 337,562,320, forward strand.
CGTGGTGCATATATTGGCATCATATCTCGTGTCACAAGTTTGTTCCCGCATATACGCAATTGCTATCTTGGTTTGTGCATTGTGCAAAAGTGGCCATAGAAAAAAGAGAGAGAATAAGCTTTTAAGCAAAAGAAAGAGAGCAAAGAAGCTTGTAAGCAAGTGCCATAGCAGCGGACCCCATTGCACATAAGATTTTTATATCCAATCATCTTGGATCATCTTGAGAGAAACACCGGGAACCATACATACATAGCATACTTGGGATAGAAGTTTATCCATTTTGCATCTTATAGGTTGTGCACAAGTGTCGTATCCGCCGATTGAGCAATCGTGCTAGCGTCTCTCTTGAGTTGTGCAACACGAGCGTTTTCCGTGGATTCCACATTTTGCACTCATTCCTTGGTTGCACGACCCCATTTATCTATCTGTGTGTGTGTTTCCGTGTACCACATTTGCTATTGGTCTACTTGTTTCACTTGCGAATTTGTGAATCTTTTCCAAAATTATTGACTCTTGCTAACATTTTGCATCAAATTTTTGTGCCACTATCCTCACCGAGCTCTACCATAAGCTTTACTTGATAGGTGTGAGTGAACAAGTCCGGTACCAATTCCACTATTCTTTCATTTCACATTGAGTGATACAAGATACATCCTCAACTTTGGGAAAAGGTAGCTTGGTATTGTTTATCTCATTTCCTACTCACATTTGCTCGAGTCTTGTGATGGATAGACAAGGCATTTCCTCTCCGGTCTATGACAACAACGACGGCGTGAACAACTACATCACCAAAGTGTCCATCTTCGATCTACAACGACAAATGCAAGGCACACAATCAAGATTGCGAGAGCGCATCGAGAACATCTCCATCGACATTCATCACTCCGAAGCAAGGAAAAGGGACTACATCGACAAGAAGCTTTCCGCACATAAAGAGGAGCAAGATGCAAGGATGGAGGAGATTAGAACCTTGATCAAGTCTTCTTCCCCTTCGTCATCTTCAAGGCGGTGACATTCAAGCCACAAGACTTCGGAGCGCGGCCACGATGCAAGTGCAAATCATCCTCGTCCACATCTACATGGCAACCACCACCACGTTCGTGATCAACATCGTCATAAAGGGCAAGTCGCATCCAAGCATCATGTGCAGGGCGATGAGAAATGACATCTACTACGAGCTCAAGCACGACAACAACATCATCATCATGAAGATGCTCCACAAGCGCAAATGCACAAGTCCCAACAAGCCCTACTTCACGCCAAGTCCAAGCTTCAAGAGCACAAAAGAAGACCGCGAGACGACCACCACCAAGACGGTGCTACGGCTACACCAACCACTTTGGCATCTTCGCCAAGTGCTATCAAGGCATCTTCACCTTTGGACGTACGACATCTTCGCCTACTTCCCACGAGTACGCCTACAACGACTTCATCAAGTCCAAGGCGACGACCTACGAGCGAGGGTGACACTTCCATCTTCGAAAGCCCCTCAAGGACGATGGCCGAGCATGGGAAACTCCCTTCGGTCATGGAGACGAGCTACGAGGTGCCACATCATATGGGCCTCCAACACCAAGACGGCGACAAGAAGGTCGAGCAAGGGCCATTCCCTTCGACCACGGTGATAGGAGTTGAGCATGGAGACATTTGCACCTACATCTCTCAGACACCCACATATGTCGAGATGCCCCATTTGTCATGTGAGGAGAGCCACCACCACATGAGTGACATGAGTGACTCCACCATATGTGACATTGAGAGCATTTCCTATGAGAGGATGAGTGTGACCACCACTAGCCCCACACATGAGAGCATACCACACATCCTATGTGAGGTTGAGCGCCATTTGAGTGACTCCACCAACCATAGGAGTGAGTGCATCCTTGAGGGAGTGAGTGAGCCACAACACTTAGACAGTGAGGTAGTTGACACGACACGTGAGGCCACTATGATTTCTAACGACTTAACCTCTACTCCTAGTGTGTTTTCTTCTTTGGTGCTAGGTCTCCTACATGACGACATGCCTATCCTCGATGAGTCCATCCCTCCAATGGACAATATGATGGCCATGGTGGACGATGATGCACCTCCCACATGGTTCCATCAACATGAAGATGACAACGAGACGATCTTCAACACCTCACCTACAACACATGAGCGACGCTCCAAAGTTAACATAGGTGATGGTGCTTATCTTGTCCCACTAGTGGACTCTCTTGACATCGATTGCTCCCATGATGTTGACCCACCTATTACCATGCTTCATGCTAGTGAAACTTCGTCATGCCTTGACTTACCTATTTATGATGAATATGATGATGAGCATGGAGTTGCCTAGTTGTGATGCTATGCTCCATAGGATATCATGTGAAAATTCTATTGGTCATATCATGTTTGACAATCCATTGAACTTGTCATATGCTATGAGTGAGATCTCCCATATTGCATCTTTACAATCTCAACATAGTAACTATGCATGCCCCATTAAAATAAATCCCATCTGCACTTATGGCATAGATGATGAGATGATGGTCATTGGCTTTTGTTTCTCTTGTGATGATATTGCCATGCTTCCTTTACATGATTTTCGCAATTCATCTACTATGCCATGCCATGATCACATTGCACCACATATGCTTTGTTTTGGATGCTGTCAGTATTCTCCACGTGATGTTGCTACTCATGGTCATGAGGAGACCCCCATAGTTTCCTCATACTTATTCGGAGATCTTGATACATTTCATACTTTGCATGATTCCCATGATTGCGTGAACCATATGCATAACATGAATAACAATGCTCTCGATATTTCGCATGATGCATTGCATCCTTTGAATCTCCATTATGCCATACATAATAACAAACCTCTCATGATGGATGACATGTTTCTATATCACGCATCTCATTTATTTGAGCATTGGCTATTTTGTGCTCATCGACACATGCATGTGCGCATCATGATGGATGATGTGTACATCTACCACGCACACACAATTTTTCCTTTGTCTTTGTTTTTTGTAGGTACTCACGTATACTCGTCAACCTCTCAATCCCAAGAGTTGACGAAACAAGCTCTTGAGAGCAACGATGCTTTGGGATCCCGTGGACTATCCTTACAACCGTTCCCTTCGCGCAAGGACTACGCGCATCTCTTCTACTTGGCTCTCACACGGCTATGGGCCATTTACCACTTGTCACCTTATGCTCATTTTACCGTGTTCACTTTGCATGCTATGCTTGCTCCTATGCCTTCGCCATGCAATTGTGACCCTTGCTTGCATCTACCCATACTTCACCATTATGATATTCCTATGTGTATTTGCATGCTTGGTGGAGATCCTTGTTGCTTTTGCCATGTTTATCATGTGCCTCATGCTATTTTACTCATATCTTGCTTTCATGCTTGTGATATGTCATGTGCATTATTCATGCCCACTATTTGCACACATGACATGCTTGCCATGATTCCTCCTAGTATGTTGCATCTTCGCACTAGTAGCTTGCTTGACTTGATTGCTATGATTTCTTGCTATGTTGCATCACCCATGTTCCACTATTACTTGCTTTCTTGGGTTGATGACATATATGTTCATGCCTCTCACTTGATTTGTCATGATCATTGTCTCTTGTCTCCATTAGTTGCATCTCTCATATCACCTTGTATTGATTGCCAACTTACTATGCTTATTGATCATGGAGACTTTGACACCTTACTTGTGATGCATACTTCTTTCCTTGAGTCTCTTGTATTTGGTTGTTCTTGCATCATATGCCTCCACACTATGAAATGCTCCCTTGTACCTTCTTATGATGAGCATGATGCATACACTTGTTGGGTATCTTACCACTTGAACGATAGGTTTTGCATTTCTGCTAACCTCATTTGTTTTTCTGAGTGTTTATCATGTTCTTTCATTTTGGAGGATTCACAAGGCGGTGCCGTTAGGCGACATATTGGTTATGTGAAGGCATACATGATGTACGAATCCAACATCTTCGGGAACTTTCTTGAGGTGAACTCCTTCTCTTTGAGCCATCCTCAAATACGCATATTGGATGGGTCACTCTTTCATTGTTGTTTCCTTCTTGTTGTCTACATGATACATCTCGTGAACGGAGGAGCGACATTGGAGATTGGCTACATGGACCTTCACATTGAGGAGCGCTCGCACTTATTGGATGCACCTTCGGAACTCCACTCATGCCTCGACATCGAGCTTTGGTACACCAACACCTCCATATTTGTTGATTGTGCTCATACATGTCATGCTCGATGGACATATCATACTCACCACAAGTTTGCACACCATGCATGGATTGACTCACATTATGCTTGTCTTGTCGCATCTATTTCCATGTCATCTATGATATATGAGCTTGTGCGCTTCCTTAGCAAATTTGTTGTGATCTACCTTGATGGCATATTCATACATCATGATCATATTGTCCACCATCAATTGCATGATAACATACACATGTTGAGCATCCATTGCCATATTCATGCTATTGATAAACCGTCTCACTATGACATCATTTTGCACCATGGTTGCATTGATCATATTTACAACACATTTGACTGCACAATGATTGCATGTCCTCCCATGAATGCTTTGCATCTCATTCTAGATCATCTTGATGAGCTTCATGCGCTTTGTCACGACCAATCTTGCCGCACGGATCCTTACATGATGGACACTTTGTGTGCGCTAACCATTGTATTTCCGAGTGTTGCTTGTGTTTGCTCTTTTTGCATGTCTATCACTCCGGTGACACCTTGGACTACTTGGATTACGCCATGTATTCAACTTTGTCCAATTACAAGTTCATCTACGACAACCGTTTCCATGGTGATGAGGATCACGATCCGAGGTCGGATCTTTCCCAAGGGGGGGGGGAGATGATGCGGAACATCCCACGGTCATCCCCATGTACACTCCATTACTCTCCATACCCCAAGAGGACATATGACGAGACCTCGAACATACGCCATTGGAATTAAGGTGAACCCGCTCTTCTTCGAGAACATCATGAATATCCATTGGACTTGCTTGCTACCTCACCAAAGTGCTCTATGTGTCCTTAGGTACGAAGACCGACGACCACAAGCTAGTGAGGGGCACCCCAAAGGAGTTGGAGAAGGACCACAAGGCCACAAGGAGGAAGGAGTGCAACATGATCAACATTGCACCTCCCAGGCGACCCCGTGCCCACGGGCCTCGAAGACCCCGTGCGCACAGACTACTCAGGAAGTTGGCGCTGGAGCACCCCGTGCGCACGGGCCTGTACCGTGCCCATGGGTCCCGCGTGCGCACGGGCCCAACTTACCCCGTGCGCACGGGCCCTACAGGATGGACGGCTGTGATTGCTGTTTGGGCCTCCTCTTCATCCACTTCGTCCCCATGCCTATATATTCCGTACCTAGACCATATGTTAGGGTAGGCAATGTAGTTGATAGATATTTGTGAGCTTTGCTCAATGGTTCCACTCCACTAGGAGATCAAGACCTCCTCTTGGAGTGACCAAACACCAAGACCTCCTCCTTGGGGAAGGATCCCAATCATAGGATCATCAAGCCCTCATCTCCTTCATAGGATTTGGGATGAACTCTACCATGTATCTTTTTTCCCTTTGTTGTTCATGTACCTTGTGGATCTTGTGTGTTTGATTGTCTAGTGGATGTGTGATTTGACTTGTTCTTGAGTGTTCCTCTTGTTTTCCCTCCTCTGTTCATCTTGTTCTTGGGGATCCCCCCTCCAATTCGGGAAAGATCTCCCCATAGGGTTCCACCCTACAACACATTTTCGCATACTTTCGCCCAAGTTTGCCCCGGTGCCCACGCTTACTTCCGCATACCCCCACCGCTTTCCACAAACACCACCACCGCTCACCGCTAACTCCTATGTCGATTTTGACACTTTTTAGTCTTTGAGATTTTGGATTGTGGTTCCCGTGTCCTATTGTGTTTCGGCTATATAGGTAAGGTTCGACGTCACCATCACTACCGCTCATCTCCATCGACTACTCATCATCGCCAAGGACGGTAATCTCGATGACATCTTTGTCATACCTTGCAATCGCATTGATACCCCACATGTCCTTACTTTTGCGTAGGTTACCCATCGAGACTAGCCATTGAGTATTGCCGGCAACGTGACTTGTGCACATTAGTGATCATACTCCATAGCATACATACCATACCACCGTGGTGCATATCTTGGCATCAACTTGTGTGTCACAAAGTTGTCATCGCATACACAATTGCTATCTTGGTTCATGAAGTTTTGCATGAGAAAAGAGCTCAAAAGTGAAAGAGCCAACAAAGATTTTAAGCAAAGAGGAAAGATAAGCAAAAAAGCTTATAAGAAAGAACCATAACATCATACTACATTAAGATTGTCATACTCGATCATCTTGGATCATAGCACGGAAATACCATACATATAGCATACTTGGGATAGAGGTCGTTGCATTTTTGCCTAATAGGTTGTGCACAAGTTCCGTATCCGCCTATTGTGCAATCGTGCTCGCGTCTGATGAGGACATCAATACCATTGTTACACCCACAACCCCTACTCCTACATATACTGGACCAATTACTAGAGTTCGCGCATGCCAATTAAATTATCAGGTACTTCCGTTTCTTGGTAATGATTCTAATGTTCATGAGAATATGATGCTGCCTAAATCGGATACATTTGTTTTGCTTACAAATGAAGGGCCTAGCTTGGAGAAGGATGAACATTGGAGCACGAACAAGAATGGAGATGATGGCATGCGCAAGGGGAACAAGAACGGAGTTACAAGTGATGATTTCAGGACTTTGAAGCCACCATAATGGGTGCATGAAGCCTTGGACAAAATATACAAGATGCCACTTCATAAATTTCGTCTCGAGGCTATTCTAGGTGCTGCTCACCTTATTATTGGGCCAGGCCCATGTAATTTCGAAATACATAAGTATAGGCTATTTTTAGAGTCCGTATGTGTGGGGAAATAAGAGATAGGGTTGATTTCGGACCCCTCCACCAAGGGCCACGAAATTCCCCCTCTTCCTCCATATATACAGCCCTTAGGGCACCGTTTATACTTTGGGTTTTGTTTAGATTAAAAGTTCGCCATAGCTACAACTTCGCATACTTCGTTTGTGCTCAATGACCAGACAAAGGCGTCACAGAACCCCACCTTGATCAATAAAGCTTTCATCTTATATTCGCAATATCTAGATTGTAATCTCAGTTTCTTGCTTGTTCTTTGTTTGCTTGCAGGAAATAGACCCTCGTGGTCAGGTTGATCGTGCGCCGGCATGGTGAATAACCTCTCGGAGTTGGTTCAGCGATTGCTAAGGCGCGATGTCCTCGCACGTTCATAGTCGGATCGTCAAAGTCGACTTCCACCAAAGTGAAATCCATCATCTCATCGAAAGACGGGACACCTTTGCCTCTATCAAGTGGTATCAGATTTTCAGGTTGCTCGGTGAGATTTTACAGTTTTTCGTAGTTTAGATCGAGTCTGTTTCTTCATACCTATAGTCCACGAAAAAGCCAAAGAAAATTAGGGTTAGTTCATCCTATCCGAACCAATCTGAGCCTTTGCATAATCTTTTCTGTATTTGCGTTGTTGAATTTGCGGTTGCTTCGTCATGTCAAGTTGCTAGTCTTAGCGTCTAGTCTTTAGAGTTTCGAGTTCTGTTCACGGGTATTCACGCCGCCGCCGCACCATCATCATTGCCCTGCCATATACCACCACCGCTTATCCGCTATTAATCCGAGTCCATATACCACCACCAATCTGAGTCCATATACCACCACAATCCGAGTCCATATACCACCACCAATCCGAGTTCATATAGCACCACCAATCCGAGTCAACATATACTACCGTCATATACGATCACTAGTGCGAGTTCCACCAGATTCATCTCCACCACGAGTCCTAGTCCGAGTCCAGTATTTGCTCCTTTATCTTTGAGTTCCAGAGCACGCGATACTACGAATCGTCAACAAGTCGGATTCCCCAACTTCCGTGCTACCCATACAAGAACAATAGTTCCAGTTTCAAAAAAAAAGAGAAAAAAAAGTGCAAAAAAAGTTTTGGAAAATTCTGGCTAGGCAGTTTTTAGGCCATTTGTAGACTTTTTTAAAAAAAATTGTTGCGGAGAAAAAAAAAGAGAAAAAAAAGTGCAAAAAGTGAAAAAAAAGAGAAAAAAATTCAGAGTGTGCTCCTCCCTTGATTACGTGCCGCGCCGTGATTTTGTTAGTGTTCTAGGCTCACGTCTCTAGCACGGTCTAGCTTAGGACCAACACAGTACCGTCGTTGAGCGTTTATTCAACTTTGCATCTCTGAATTGATTATTGCTGACCCTTTTTGCTACCATATTATAAGCCTTCCTAGCTCCACATACATCTACGTCGTGCGTTTGACTCTCCCTGGTAATCTCTCTATCCAAGCTTTGAGAGTTTTGACTACAACGGTTGCCGATCACCACCTGCTGCTGGGTAAGAACTGGTAAGAATTTGTGATTCGCTTGACGGATTTGTGACACCCCACCACCACCATTTTCCAGTAGTCTGTAGGATCATATTCTTGTATGTTTCTATTGCTGCTAACTATGGCCGGAACACAAGCCGACGAGATTGACTGGGAGAACATGACGAACAAGGAGCTTCATGATAAGTTTCATCAAATGTTGGGTCAACAGGTGGAAGACGTGATGGCCAGCTTTGGAAAGGCAATGGAGAAGATGGATGACATTGAGAAGTCAATTGACACCAAGTTGGACGCTAAGTTGGATGAATTACTCAAACGTCTCCCACAACCAGCTCTACGCCGTGATACAGTAGGGCGAGCACAGTGTGTTCCTATTGAGCGAGGACAAAATTCTGGTGCCGCTGCTACTGCTGTTGGTGCTTCTGTAGCTCCCGCTGTTACTTCAGAGGTGGAGAACTATTACGAGGATGAGGTTGATCAAAATCAAAACTACGTGCAGCCACCAGCACCACCACCAGCAGGTCGACCTCAGGTATATATTCGCAATGGTAGGCTTGCACCACCACCTCAGGTACGCGATAATGACCATATTCCTAAACTGAAATTGAATATTCCACCATTTGAGGGTAGATTTGTCCCTGATGTATATCTTACTTGGGAGTTAGAAACTGAACAACGTTTTACATGTTTACAATATCCCGAGGAGAGACGGGTTGCTGCAGCTGTTTGTGCTTTCACTAGTTTTGCATGTGTATGGTGGTCTGAACATTGTAGATTATATCCTATTCCAACTACTTGGGCTGCTTTGAAAACTGCTATGCGTACTCGTTGGGTTCCACCATATTATCAACGTGAATTGCTTCAAAAATTATTCGTATTCGTCTTCTAGGATTCCATATTTAGATTATTCTAGGGTTTCATATTCATATTCGTCCTCTCGGGTCCTGTATTTGTCTTCTAGGGGCAGCGTTTAAGACAAGGGAAAATTTCTGTAGAAGAATATTATCAGGAATTACAAACTGGCATGATTAGATGTGGTATTGTTGAGGAGAATGAAGCTATGCTTGCATGTTTTATGGGTGGATTAAATAGAGAGATTCAGACCATTCTAGAGTATAAGGAGTATAATAATATCACCCATTTATTCCATCTTGCTTGTAAAGCTGAACGTGAAGTGCAGGATAGACAGGCATTGGCGCGAACTAAATTTTCTGCAGGTCGACCTTCATCGTGGACACCGTGTGCATCTTCTACTTCCACTGCACCAGCACCTCCATCAGGTGCCACCTACAGCCGAGATACAAGAAAGCAGGCACAACCACCACTATCTGCCAAGAGCGCACCTGTCGGGCCTGCACATAGCTCTTCTTCTTCCATGGCATCAACAGGGCACACAAGTGATATTATTTGTCGTCGTTGTAAGGGAAGAGGTCATTATGCGAGAGAATGCAAATCTCAGCGTGTGATGATTGCTACTGAGGATGGTGGGTATGAGTCCGCTAGTGACTATGATGAGGAGACTTTGGCGCTTATTACAAGTGAAGAACACGGTGGAGCTGATTCTGATCATGAGACGCAATACATGGCTCCTGAAGACGCTGACAGGTATGAATGTTTAGTTGCTCAACGTGTTTTGAGTGTGCAGGTCACACAAGCTGAGCAAAATCAGAGGCACAATTTGTTCCATACAAAGGGAGTTGTGAAGGAACGTTCTGTGCGCGTCATCATAGACGGAGGGAGCTGCAACAACTTGGCTAGCATGGAGATGGTGGAGAAGCTATCTCTCACCACAAGACCACATCCACATCCTTACTACATCCAATGGTTCAACAACAGCGGCAAGGTTAAGGTAACACACATACCGTTCATGTGCATTTTAGTATCTCTACATATGATGATTATGTTGATTGTGATGTGGTACCTATGCAAGCATCTTCCTTATTACTTGGTCGACCATGGCAATTTGATAAAAATTCTGTACACCATGGTAGAAACAATCATTATACTCTAGTTCATAAGGATAAAAATATTACTTTGCTTCCTATGACTCCTGATTCCATTTTGAAAGATGATATTAATAGAGCTAATAAAGCAAAACAGGAGACAAATAAGAGTGAAAATCATATTGTGGCAAAAGAATTTGAGCAACAAATGAAGCCTAATAGTAAACCATCTAGTGTTGTTTCTGATATTAAATTGAAAAGTGCATGTTTACTTGCCACTAAATCTGATATTGATGAGCTAGATTTCAGCAACTCTATTTGCTATGCTTTTGTGTGCAAAGAGGCATTATTTTCATTTGAGAACGTGCCTTCCTCTTTGCCTCCTACTGTCACTAACATTTTGCAGGAGTTCGCTGACGTCTTTCCACAAGACATGCCACCGGGATTACCTCCCATTCGAGGGATTGAGCATCAGATTGACTTAATTCCAGGTGCATCATTACCCAACCGTGCACCATACCGTACCAATCCAGAGGAGACGAAGGAGATTATGCGTCAAGTACAGGAGCTGCTCGACAAAGGTTATATACGCGAATCCCTTAGTCCTTGTGCTGTTCCTATTATTCTAGTGCCGAAAAAGGATGGTACATCACGTATGTGTGTTGATTGTAGAGGCATTAATAATATTACTATTCGTTATCGTCATCCTATTCCTAGGCTAGATGATATGCTTGATGAATTGAGTGGCTCTACAATATTCTCCAAAGTTGATTTGCATAGTGGATACCATCAAATTCGTATGAAATTGGGAGATGAATGGAAAACGGCATTTAAAACTAAGTTTGGATTATATGAGTGGTTAGTCATGCCTTTTGGGTTAACTAATGCACCTAGTACTTTCATGAGATTAATGAACGAAGTTTTACGTGCTTTTATTGGACGATTTGTGGTAGTCTATTTTGATGATATACTGATTTATAGCAGATCTTTGGAGGAACATTTGGAACATTTACATGTTGTTTTTATTGCTTTACGTGATGTACGTTTGTTTGGTAACCTTGGGAAGTGCACCTTTTGCACCGAGCGAGTATCTTTTCTTGGCTATGTTGTTACTCCACAGGGAATTGAAGTTGATAAAGCCAAGATTGAAGCTATTGAGAGTTGGCCGCAGCCCAAAATGGTCACAGAAGTGAGAAGTTTTCTTGGCCACGCTGGATTCTATAGGCGTTTTGTGACAGATTTCAGCATCATTGCTGCACCTCCCAATGAGCTTACAAAGAAAGATGTGCCTTTTCTTTGGGGTACCGCACAGGAAGAAGCCTTCACGGTATTGAAAGATAAGTTGACACATGCTCCTTTACTCCAACTTCCTGATTTTAATAAGACTTTTGAGCTTGAATGTGATGCTAGTGGAATTGGATTAGGAGGTGTGTTATTACAAGATGGCAAACCTGTTGCATACTTTTCTGAAAAATTGAGTGGGCCTAGTCTGAATTATTCTACTTATGATAAAGAATTATATGCTCTTGTTCGGACTTTAGAAACATGGCAACATTATTTATGGCCCAAAGAATTTGTTATACACTCTGATCATGAATCTTTGAAACATATTAAAAGTCAAGCTAAACTGAATCGTAGACATGCTAAATGGGTTGAATTCATTGAGACATTCCCTTATGTCATTAAACACAAGAAGGGTAAAGAAAATGTTATTGCTGATGCATTGTCTCGTCGCTATACTATGCTTTCACAACTTGACTTCAAAATATTTGGTTTGGAGACCATCAAAGATCAATATGTGCATGATGCTGATTTTAAAGATGTATTGCAGAATTGTAACGAAGGTAGAACATGGAACAAGTTCGTCGTTAATGATGGTTTTGTGTTCCGTGCTAACAAGCTATGCATTCCAGCTAGCTCCGTTCGTCTTTTGTTGTTGCAGGAGGCGCATGGAGGAGGATTAATGGGACACTTTGGCGTGAAGAAGACAGAGGACGTACTTGCTACACATTTCTTTTGGCCAAAGATGAGACGGGATGTTGAGCGCTTTGTTGCTCGCTGCACTACATGTCAAAAAGCTAAGTCACGACTCAATCCTCATGGTTTATATATGCCTTTGCCTGTACCTAGTGTTCCTTGGGAGGATATATCTATGGACTTTGTTTTAGGTTTACCTCGAACAAAGAAGGGGAGGGATAGCATATTTGTTGTCGTGGATAGATTCTCGAAAATGGCACACTTTATACCATGTCATAAAAGCGATGATGCTGTTAATGTTGCTGATTTGTTCTTTCGTGAAATTATTTGCTTGCATGGTGTGCCAAATACTATTGTTTCAGATCGTGATACTAAATTTCTTAGCCACTTTTGGAGATGTTTATGGGCTAAGTTGGGGACTAAACTGCTTTTTAGTACTACTTGTCACCCCCAAACTGATGGACAAACTGAAGTAGTCAATAGAACATTGTCTACTATGCTTAGGGCTGTTTTGAAGAATAATAAGAAAATGTGGGAAGAATGCTTGCCTCATATTGAATTTGCTTATAATCGTTCATTGCATTCTACTACTAAGATGTGCCCTTTTGAAATTGTGTATGGTTTCCTACCTCGTGCACCTATTGATTTGTTGCCTCTTCCATCTTCGGAGAAGGTTAATTTTGATGCTAAACAACGTGCTGAATTGATTTTAAAAATGCATGAGTTAACTAAGGAAAACATTGAGCGTATGAATGCTAAATATAAACTTGCTGGAGATAAGGGTAGAAAACATGTTGTGTTTGCACCTGGAGATCTTGTTTGGTTACATTTGCGTAAGGATAGATTTCCTGATTTGCGCAAATCAAAGCTAATGCCTCGTGCTGATGGTCCTTTTAAGGTGTTGGAGAAAATAAATGATAATGCATATAAACTTGAGCTGCCTGCAGATTTTGGGGTTAGTCCCACTTTTAACATTGCAGATTTGAAGCCTTATTTGGGTGAGGAAGATGAGCTTCCGTCGAGGACGACTTCATTTCAAGAAGGGGAGGATGATGAGGACATCAATACCATTGTTACACCCACAACCCCTACTGCTACATATACTGGACCAATTACTAGAGCTCGCGCACGCCAATTAAATTATCAGGTACTTTCGTTTCTTGGTAATGATTCTAATGTTCATGAGAATATGATGCTGCCTAAATTGGATACATTTGTTTTGCTTACAAATGAAGGGCCTAGCTTGGAGAAGGATGAACATTGGAGCACGAACAAGCATGGAGATGATGGCATGCGCAAGGGGAACAAGAACGGAGTTACAAGTGATGATTTCAGGACTTTGAAGCCACCATAATGGGTGCATGAAGCCTTGGACGAAATATACAAGATGCCACTTCATAAATTTCGTCTCGAGGCTATTCTAGGTGCTGCGTCACCTTATTATTGGGCCAGGCCCATGTAATTTCGAAATACATAAGTATAGGCTATTTTTAGAGTCCGTATGTGTGGGGAAACAAGAGATAGGGTTGATTTCGGACCCCTCCACCAAGGGCCACGAAATTCCCCCATCTTCCTCCATATATACAACCCTTAGGGCACCATTTAGACTTTGGGTTTTGTTTAGATTAAAAGTTTGCCATAGCTGCAACTTTGCGTACTTCGTTTGTGTTCAACGACCAGACAAAGGCGTCACAGAACCCCACCTTGATCAATAAAGCTTTCATCTTATATTCGCAATATCTAGATTGCAATCTCAGTTTCTTGCTTGTTCTTTGTTTGCTCGCAGGAAACAAACCCTCGTGGTCAGGTTGATCGTGCTCCAGCGTGGTTAATAACCTCTCGGAGTTGGTTTAGCGATTGCTAAGGCGCGACGTCCTCGCACGTTCGTAGTCGGATCGTCAAAGTTGACTTCCACCAAAGCGAAACCCATCATCTCATCGAAAGACAGGACACCTTTGCCTCTATCAGCGTCTCTCTAGTATTGTGCAACAAGAGCATTTTCGTGGATTCCACATTTTGGCTCACTTTTGGTTTGCACAATCCCATTTATCTATTTGCGTGTGTGTTTCCGTGTACCCCTACTTGCTTTGTCTACTTGTTGCATTTGCAAATTTGTGAATCCTTTCCAACATTATTGAATCTCACTTTCAATTGCATCAAATTTTGTGCCACCATCCTAACCAAGCTCCACCATAAGCTTTTACTTGTGTAGGTGTGAGAACTGACAAGAATTGGTACCAATAGTGTTATTCATTGTCCGCATTTGAGTGAACTTGATTCATCATCAACATCGGTCAAGGTACATTGGTATAAGTTCTTCTCCTTCTACCACTCACATTTTGCTTGGAATGATGGATAGGTCGAGTACTTCTACCAACCCACTCTTCATCGAGTAAGACGACGACATGTCATCATACGTCACCAAGAGCCACCTCTTTGGTGCACAACGAGTGTTGCATCAAGAGCAACAAGCAAGGAACGACCGCATCGACAACCTCGCCACCGACTTGCGACTCTCCGAGCAACGTACAAGATACTACTTCGACAACAAGTTCGACGCGCACAAGTGATGTAGGGCGGAGCCCTATGTGGACGATCTTTCACGTTTGGAGTGGATCCTACGGGGAACACGACGAACGAGCGGAAGAACACAATGAAAAACACAGGGAGGAATGAGAGAAACTCAACCGACAAGTAATTGATCACATAAGGGCTAGATCACCGAACACATAAGGTAGCACAAGATTAAAAATCCACAAAGGAAAGATACAAGAGTAGCCGTTCTTCTCTGTGAGGAGGTCTTGATTGTATTCCCTTGAAGGGGTCTTGAATCCGCTTGGAAGATCTTCCCCGAAGAGGTCGTGAGCTCCGAGGAGAAGTAACCAAGTGGATGAGCAAGGCTCTCACACAAAATATGAGCTAAACCATCGCTAACCTTAACTAGGAGGAGGTGGAGGAGTATATATAGTCTAGGTGAATGAAAGGGTAAGTGGCGTCGGCCCAACACACGGGCAGACGCACAGGCGTCAGACGTCCGAAGGACGTCGGTCGTCCGGAGCTTTGGGACGGTCCAGACATCCGCAGATCGTCGGGCTTCCATAGATTTGGTTCGGGTGGAGAAGTACCGGACGTCCGGAGGGGTTCGGTCGTCCGGGGGCCTGGAGTCGTCGGACGTCCGGTCCTGGTTGGACGTCCGGCCGCTGTTGCGTGTGTTGGCCCAGTTTCCTTTGGCTGGCGTGACCTTCAGGGGCCGGACGTTCGGGCTGGGTCGGTCGTCCGGTGGCTGTAGCATCGGGCAGCTCCTTCTCTTGGTCCTTGTACTTGGCGTCCTCGCTAGCTCTTCCGTTGGATGTGGTGGCTCCGTGGCTTTCCTCTAAGTACCTGATCATGCATAGCACACACGTTGGAGGTAGTAGCCATGTCTCACGTGTAGAAAGTGAAGGTTCAGAGAGGAGCGAGTTCACCTTGTGTGATGCGGAGCATCCCTTGCTCATCCCCATGGACCTATCTACATCTCCCTCAACACCACTTGGACCCATGACAAGAGCTAGAGCAAAGGCTATTGAAGATAAGGTGAACTCGCTCCTTTCCGAACTCCCTCTTCCTACTCACGAGACTTGGCTACTACCTCATATGGACACTCTGTGTGTGATCAGGTACCTGGAGGAGAGCCACAGGACAGCTACACCTAATGGCCACGGCAACAAATATGCTATCCCTCCCCTTCTTTGTTCTAGGTAAACCTAATACAAAGTCCATAGATATATCCTCTCAAGGAACACTAGGTACAGGCAAAGGCATATATAAACCATGAGGATTGAGTCGTGACTTAGCTTTGTGACATGTAGTGCAGCGAGCAATAAAACGCTCAATATCCCGTCTCATCTTTGGCCAAAAGAAATGTGTAGCAAGTACGTCCTCCGTCTTCTTCACGCCAAAGTGTCCCATTAGTCCTCCTCCATGCGCCTCCTGCAACAACAAAAGACGAACGGAGCAAGCTGGAATGCATAGCTTGTTAGCACGGAACATAAATCCATCATTAACGACGAACTTGTTCCATATTCTTCCTTCTTTACAATTCTGCAATACATCTTTAAAATCAGCATCATGCACATATTGATCTTTGATGGTCTCCAAACCAAATATTTTGAAGTCAAGTTGTGAAAGCATAGTATAGCCGACGAGACAATGCATCAGCAATAACATTTTCTTTACCCTTCTTGTGTTTAATGACATAAGGGAAAGTCTCAATGAATTCAACCCATTTAGCATGTATGCGATTCAGTTTAGCTTGACTTTTAATATGTTTCAAAGATTCATGATCAGAATGTATAACAAATTCTTTGGGCCATAAATAATGTTGCCATGTCTCTAAAGTCCGAACAAGAGCATATAATTCTTTATCATAAGTAGAATAATTCAGACTAGGCCCACTCATTTTTTCAGAAAAGTATGCAACAGGTTTGCCATCTTGTAATAACACACCTCCTAATCCAATTCCGCTAGCATCACATTCAAGCTCAAAAGTCTTATTAAAATCAGGAAGTTGGAGTAAAGGAGCATGTGTCAACTTATCTTTCAACACCGTGAAGGCTTCTTCCTGTGTGGTACCCCAAACAAAAGGCACATCCTTCTTTGTAAGCTCATTGAGAGGTGCAGCAATGGTGCTGAAATCTCTCACAAAACGCCTATAGAATCCAACGAGGACAAGAAAACTCCTCACTTGTGTGACCGTTTTGGGCTGCGGCCAACTCTCAATAGCTTCAATCTTGGCTTTATCAACTTCAATTCCCTCTGGAGTAACAACATATCCAAGAAAAGACACTCGGTCGGTGCAAAAGGTGCACTTCCCAAGGTTACCAAACAAACGTGCATCACGTAGAGCAATAAAAACAGCACGTAAATGTTCCAAATGTTCCTCCAAAGATCTGCTATAAATAAATATGTCATGAAAGTAAACTACCACAAATCGTCCAATGAAAGCACGTAAAACTTCGTTCATTAATCTCATGAAAGTACTAGGTGCACTAGTTAACCCAAAAGGCATGACTAACCACTCATATAATCCAAACTTAGTTTTAAATGCTGTTTTCCATTCATCGCCCAATTTCATACGAATTTGATGGTATCCACTACGCAAATCAACTTTAGAGAATATTGTAGAGCTACTCAATTCATCAAGCATATCATCTAGCCTAGGAATAGGATGACGATAACGAATAGTAATATTATTAATGCCTCTTCAATCAACACACATACGCGATGTACCATCCTTTTTCGGCACTAGAATAATAGGAACAACACAAGGACTAAGGGATTCGCGTATATAACCTTTATCAAGAAGCTCTTGTACTTAACGCATAATCTCCTTCATCTCCTGTGGATTGGTACGGTATGGCGCACGGTTTGGCAGTGAAGCACCAAGAATTAAGTCAATCTGATGCTCAATCCCTCGAATAGGCGGTAATCCCGGTGGCACGTCTTGTGGAAAGACATCAGCGAACTCCTGCTAATTGTTAGTGACAGCAGGAGGCAAAGAGGAAGGCACGTCCTCGAATGAAAATAATGCCTCTTTGCACACAAAAGCATAGCAAACAGATTTGCTGATATCTAGCTCATCAATATCAGATTTGGTGGCAAATAAACATGCACTTTTCAATTTAATTTCAGAAGCAACACTAGATGGTTTATTATTAGGCTTCATTTGTTGCTCAAATTCTTTTGCCACAATCTGATTTTCACTCTTATTTTGCTCTTGTTTTGCTTTATTAGCTCTATTAATATCATCTTTCAAAATGGAATCAGGAGTCATAGGAAGCAAAGTAATATTTTTATCCTTATGAACAAGAGTATACTGATTATTTCTACCATGGTGTACAGAATTTTTATCAAATTGCCATGGTCTACCAAGTAATAAGGAACATGCTTGCATAGGTACCACATCACAATCAACATAATCACCATATGTAGAGATACTAAAATGCACACGAATAGTACTTGTTACCTTAACCTTGCCACTGTTGTTGAACCTTGGATGTAGTAAGGATGTGGATGTGGTCTTGTGGTGAGAGAGAGCTTCTCCACCATCTCCATGCTAGCCAAGTTGTTGCAGCTCCCTCCGTCTATGATGACGCGCACAGAATGTTCCTTCACAACTCCCTTTGTATGGAACAAATTATGCCTCTGATTTTTCTCAGCTTGTGTAACCTGCACACTCAAAACACGTTGAGAAACTAAACATTCATACCTGTCAGCATCTTCAGGAGCCATGTATTGTGTCGCATGATCAGAATCATCTCCACCGTGTTCTTCACTTGTAATAAGGGCCAAAGTCTCCTCATCATAGTCACTAGCAGACTCATACCCACCATCCTCAGTAGCAATCATCACACGCTGAGATTTGCATTCTCGCGCATAATGTCCTCTTCCCTTATAACGACGACAAATAATATCACTTGTGTGCCCTGTTGATGCCATGGTCGAAGAAGAGCTCTGTGCAGGCCCGGCAGGTGCGCTCTTGGCAGATAGTGGTGGTTGTGCCTGCTTACTTGTATCACGGCTGGAGGTAGCAGCTGATGGAGGTGCTGGTGCAGTGGAAGTAGAGGATGCACGCGGTGTCCATGATGAAAGTCGACCTGCAGAAAAGTTAGTTCGCGCCAATGCTTGTCGATCCTGCACTTCACGTTCAGCTTTACAAGCAAGATGGAATAAACGAGTGATATTAGTATACTCCTTATACTCTAGAATGGTCTAAATCTCTCTATTTAATCCACCCATAAAACGTGCAAGCATAGCTTCATTCTCCTCAACAATACCACATCTAATCATGCCAGTTTGTAATTCCTGATAATATTCTTCTACATAATTTTTTCCTTGTCTTAAACGCTGCAATTTTTGAAGCAATTCACGTTGATAATATGGTGGAACCCAACAAGTACGCATAGCAGTTTTCAAAGCAGCCCAAGTGGTTGGAATAGGATATAATCTACAATGTTCAGACCACCATACACATGCAAAACTAGTGAAAGCACAAACAACAGCGGCAACCCGTCTCTCCTTAGGATATTGTAAACATGTAAATCGTTGTTCAGTTTCTAACTCCCAAGTAAGATATATATCAGGAACATATCTACCCTCAAATGGTGGAATATTCAATTTCAGTTTAGGAAGATGGTCATGATCTCGTACCTGAGGGAGAGCCCTACCATTGTGATTATTTGCATGTGGACGACCTGGTGGTTGTGGTGCAGGTGGTTGCACGTAGTTCTGATTTTGATCAACCTCATCCTCGTAATCTCCCACATAATCATCCTGCTCTGCATCAGCAACAGGAGCCACAGAAGTATCAACAGCAGCACCAACAGTTTGGCCAAATGCAAGAGGGACACGGCTCGCTCGGCGGAGGGCTGTTTCGCGACGTGGAGGTGTCGTCGTCGTTGTTGTTGTAGAGGTGTGTTAGGTGCAGCGGGTGGTGGTGGTGGAAGACGCGCGAGCAATTCATTAAACTTGTTATCGAGCTTTGTTTCGAACGTCTTCTCCATGCCATCTATCTTCTCCATGGCCTCGTCAAATCTGTTTAGCACATCTTGCACCTGTCCACTCATCATTTGCTGAAATTTATCATGTAGCTGTTTGTTCGTCAGGTTCTCCCAATTAGTCTCATCGGCTTGTGATCCTACCATGGTTAGAAGCAAATAGAAACACACAAGAATATGATCCTACAGACTACTAAGAAGTGGTGGTGGTGTATCACAAACCCGTGAAGCAAATCTCAAATTCTTACCAGTTCTTACCCAGCAGCAGGCGGTTATCGGCAACCGTTGTAGTTAAAAATCTCAAAGCTTGGATAGAGCGATTACCAGGGAGAGTCAAACGCACGACGTAGATGTATGAGGAGATGGGAAGGCTTATAATATGGTAGCAAAAAGGGTCAGCAATAATCAATTCAGAGATGCAAAGTTGAATAAACGCTCAACAACGATACTGTGCTGGTCCTAGGCTAGACTGTGCTAGAGACGCGAGCCTAGAACACCAACAAAATCACGGCGCGACACGTAAATAAGGGAGGAGCACACTCTGAATTTTTTTCTCTTTTTTCCTTTTTTTTGCACTTTTTTTCCTCTTCTTTTTTTTGGCTCCGCGACAATTTTTTTTCGAAAAAGTCTACAAATGGTCTAAAAACTTCCTAGCCAGAATTTTCCAGACTTAGTTTTTTTTTGAGTTTGGAACTATTTCTCTACTGCGGGTAGCACGGAAGTTGGGGAGTCCTTCTCTGTCCCGACTCGGAGTATGGCGTGATCTGGAAAACCAAAACAGAGTAACAAAATACTAGACTCGGAATAGGACTGGTGGCGGAGATAAAACTTGTGGAACTCGGACTGGTGGCGGAGATGAATCTGGTGGAACTCGGACTGGTGGCGGAGATGAAACTGGTGGAACTCGGACTGGTGGCGGAGATGAAACTGGTGGAACTCGGACAGGTGGCGGATATATGTTGCAGGTGGACTCGGATTGGCGTGATGGCGGCGGATATGTGGTGGCGTATATGGATTTGGATTGGCGGTGAATATGTGGTGGTGGTATATGGCAGCAGCGACGATGATGATGATGCGGTGGTGATATATGGCAGCGGCGACGTGACAACCTGTGAACAGAACTCGAAACTTTTAAGACTAGACTCTAAGACTAGCAACTTGACACGATGATGGAACCGCAAATTCAACAAAGCAAATACAGAAAAGATTATGCAAAGGCTCAGCTTGGTTCGGATGGGATGAACTAACCCTAATTTTTTTTGGCTTTTTCGTGGACTATAGGTATGAAGAACAGACTCGATCTAAACTACAAAAAACTGTAAAATCTCACCGAGCAACCTGGAAATCTGATACCACTTGATAGAGGCAAAGGTGTCCCGTCTTTCGATGAGATGATGGATATCGCTTTGGTGGAAGTCGACTTTGACGATCCGACTACGAACGTGCGTGGACGTCGCACCTTAGCAATCACTAAACCAACTCCGAGAGGTTATTGACCACGCCGGAGCACGATCAACCTGACCACGAAGGTCTGTTTCCTGCAGGCAAACGAAGAACAAGCAAGAAACTAAGATTGCAATCTGGATATTGCGAATATAAGAGGAAAGCTTTATTGATCAAGGTGGGGTCTGTGACGCCATTGTCTGGTCGTTGAACACAAACGAAGTACGCGAAGTTGCAGCTATGGCGAACTTTTAGTCTAAACAAAACCCAAAGTCTAAACGATGCCATAAGGGCTGTATATATGGAGGAAGAGAGGGGAATTTCGTGGCCGTTGGTGGAGGGGTCCGAAATCAACCCTAACTCTTGTTTCCCCACACATACGGACTCTAAACATAGCCTATAGTTATGTATTTCGAAATTACATGGGCCTGGCCCAATAATAAGGTGACGCAGCACCTAGAATAGCCTCAGGACGAAATTTATGAAGTGGTATCTTGTACATTTCGTCCAAGGCTTCATGCACCCATTATGGTGGCTTCAAAGTCCTGAAATCATCACTTGTAACTCCGTTCTTGTTCCCCTTGCGCATGCCATCATCTCCATGCTTGTTCTTGCTCCAATGTTCATCCTTCTCCAAGCTTGGCCCTTCATTTGTAAGCAAAACAAATGTATCCAATTTAGGCAGCATCATATTCTCATTAACATTAGAATCATTACCAAGAAACGAAAGTACCTGGTAATTTAGTTGGCATGCGCGAGCTCTAGTAATTGGTCCAGTATGTATAGCAGCAGGGGCTGTGGGTGTAACAATGGTATTGATGTCCTCATCAGGTTGGCACAATCCCATCTATATATTTGAGTGTGTGTTTCCGTGTACCATTACTTGCTTGGTCTACTTGTTGCATTTGCAAATTTGTGAACCTTTTCCAGCATTATTGAAGCTCACTTACTATTGCATCAAATTTTGTGCCACCATCCTAACCAAGCTCCACCATAAGCTTTTACGTGTGTAGGTGTGAGAACCGACAAGAATTGGTACCAATAGTGCTATTTCATTGTCCGCAATTGAGTGAACTTGATTCATCATCAACATCGGTCAAATGTACATTCGTATTAGTTCTTCTCCTTCTACCACTCACATTTTGCTTGGAATGATGGATAGGCCAAGTACTTCTACCAACCCACTCTTCATCGAGCAAGACGATGACATGTCATCATACGTCACCAAGAGCCACCTCTTTGGTGCACAACGAGCGTTACATCAAGAGAAACAAGCAATGAATGACCGCATCGACAACCTCGCCACCGACTTGCGACTCTCCGAGCAACATAGACGAGACTACGTCGACAACAAGCTCGACGCACACAAGCAAGAGAAAATGCAAGAATGGACGAGATCCGCGCCTTGTTGGTGAACCAGCCTCCTTCTACATCGTCATACTCAAGACGGAGCCACTCAAGTCGACACTCCGATGACTCCTTCTCCGGCTCAAGTACACCGTCATCGAACACTCTTTGACGAGCCGCGCGTCAAGACCGTCATGCATCTCGCAACCCGCTACACGCCAAGCATTCACAAGAGCAAGCTGATGAGCAAGTCCCTCGTCCTACATCAAATCAAGTCTCTTTTGCCCAAGCTCAAGAACGACAACATCTTCGTCGCCAAGAAGAAGAAGAACGAGCGCGTCTACACCAAGAGCAACAAGACGCCGAGGCTCGACGTCTTCAACAACAACTACGTGAAGCACAAGCTCTTGAGGCGCAACGTGGCCATCAAGAATCAAGTCGAGCCATCGCCAACTGCAATCGCGAATGGCGCAATCAAGAGGAAGCCCTTCGAAAAGAAATCCAAGAGAGGAACTATCAACCGCGCGTGCAACGTCAAGTCCCTCAAGCTCCTCCACAAGCTCGTCAAGCTCCACCTCAACCTCAAGGTCAACAAGAGCAAGTTGATCATGGACTTCCTCCATGACCAGAGCAACATGAGGATGATTACCCTCCACGTCAAGGGCGTCATCATCACCATCGCCAACAACACAATGAAGAGCAACGCTATGGCAAGCTCAAATTCACAATGCCCAAGTTCAATGGAAGCAATGATCCCGAAGAATACCTCTCATGGGCATTGAAGGTCGACAAAATCTTTCGTTTGCACAACTATGAGGAAGAGAAGAAGATCGCTATGGCATCACTTGAGTTCCAAGACTATGTGCTCATATGGTGGGAACAAGTCCTTGAGCGTCGTGGAGCAAGAGGTGAACCACCCATCACCACTTGGGCTCAAATGAAGGAAATCATGCGAGCACGTTTTGTGCCAACCTACTACAACCGCGATCTCTTCAAGAAGTTACAACTCCTCAAGCAAGGAACAAAGAGTGTTGAAGAATACTACAAGGAAATGGAGATTGCCATAATTCCAGCCAATGTCACGGAAGATGATGAGCAAACAATGGCATGATTCTTGAATGGACTCAATCATCCCATCAAGAAGATCGCCGACTTCCAACCCTACTCCAACCTCATTGAGCTCGTGCATCAAGCTACAAAGGCGGAACATCAAGTGCAAGATGACTTCAAGTACGCCAAGTATTCATCCAAGACCTACGGCTTCTCCAATAACCAAGCTTCAACACCTACTCCAACTTCGACATCAACCAAGCCTTCTCCAAGCAATGACGACAAGTCAAGTTACAAGAAACATTCGTCAAGTTCAAGTCGTCTTCCTCCAACTACAAGCAACTTCAAGCCGTGTGCTTCATCATCTAATCCGACCGATGAGACCGTCAAGATAAGCTCCTTCAAGTGTTTCGCTTGCAGCGGCCGACGCCACAAGTCCTATGAATGCCTAAACAAGCGCACCATGATCCTCAACAACAATGGCACCTACGACTCAATGAGTGAAGATGAAATGAAAGCTATTGAGAAAGTGGCCATGCATAGGCGAGTGAATGAAGATGAAGATGATCAAGTCTTTTGTGATGAGGATTCGAGCCCCGCTCTCGTTGTCTCCAAGGTCTTGACTCTTCAACATCAACAAGACGAAGACCAACGATGCCACATCTTCCACACTAAGGCCGGCATCAATGGAAGGTCCGTCAAGGTCATCATCGTTGGAGGTAGTTGCCACAACTTGGCAAGTGAAGAACTATGCTCCAAGCTTCAATTGGTCAAGAGGAAGCACCCGCACCCCTACAAGGTTCAATGGCTAAGTGACTCGGGCACTATACGAGTCGAGCATACGGTCCAAGTCTCCTTCAAAATAGGTGCATATGAGGACACTTTGGAGTGTGATGTGGTCCCAATGACCGTTTGCCACCTCCTTCTTGGTCGACCATGGCAATTCGACCGTGGTGTCTTCCACAACGGACGTACCAACCACTATAGCTTCAAGATGAAAGGAAAGGAATATGTGCTATGACCTATGTCTCCTAGTCAAGTGATAGCCGACAAGCAAGCCACCCACCATAGAGAGAAGAGTGAAAAAGAGATCCACCAAAAAGTGAGTGAGAGCCACAAGGCAAACTTGAGCGCCTCTTCGCCTAGAGAGAAAAACCTCATACTATTTGCCACAAAAAGAGAGATGAGGGAAGTGTGTGAGAACCCATCGAGTGTGATGCACTTCGTCCTTGTGTGCAAGGATGGAGAACCAAAAACTAACACCATTCACGAGTTACCTTTGGTGTTTCAATCTCTTTTGCAGGAATTTTAAGATGTTTTCCCCGATGAGCTACCTCCGGGTCTACCTCCTCTACGAGGCATTGAGCATCGAATCGACCTCATCCCCAGAGCGCCACTTCCAAACAAAGCTCCATACCGTGTCAATCCCGAAGAAACCAAGGAGATTCAATGGCAAGTACAACAACTAATCGACAACGGTCATGTACGTGAAAGCTTAAGCACTTGTGCCATTCCGATTATAATTGTGCCTAAGCCCGATGGAAGTTTCCGCTTGTGTTCCGATTGTAGACCTATAAATGCTATCACCATTCGCTATAGGCATCCCATTCCTCGCTTAGATGATATGCTTGATGAACTTAGTGGAGCCAACTTTTTCTCAAAAATTGATCTTAAAAGTGGCTATTATCAAATACGCATTCACGAGGGTGATGAATGGAAAACTGCTTTCAAAACCAAATTTGGCTTTTATGAGTGGTTAGTTATGCCTATGGGTTTATAGGAGGCTCCCGGTACTTTTGTGCGTCTCATGCATCATGTACTTCGACCTTATATTGGAGTCTTTCTTGTGGTTTACTTCGATGATATTCTTGTGTTTAGCAAAACCATGAAAGAGCATATTTATCATGTTAGGGCTGTTTTACAAACACTTCGCAAGGAAAGTCTTTGTGCCAATATGAATAAGTGCACATTTGGTGTTGACAAAGTGGTTTTCTTGGGTTTCGTTGTCTCTTCCAAGGGTGTCCATGTTGATGAAACTAAAATTGAAGCAATTAAAACTTGGCCCCAACCCACTAATTTTCAACAAGTGCGTAGTTTTCCTGGTCTTGCAGGATTTTATCGCCGCTTTGTGAAAAACTTTAGCACAATTGCCACTCCTTTGCATGCCTTGAGTAAGAAGAACACTCCTTTTGTTTGGGGATCTTTGCAATCCACCGCTTTTGATGAGCTCAAGTCTTTGCTTACTCATGCTCCCATTCATGCTTTGCCCAATTTTGACAAAACTTTTGAGGTTCATTGTGATGCAAGTGGTACCAGAATTGGCGGAGTTTTGATGTAAGAAAAACGAGCCATTGCATATTTTAGTGAAAAACTCTCCGGTGCTCAACTTAACTACCCCATATATGACAAAGAATTGTATGCTTTAGTGCGTGTACTACATGTTTGGGAACATTATCTTAGACCTCATGAATTTTTCCTCCATACCGATCATGAAACGCTTAAGTACTTAAAAGGTCAAACTAAGTTGAACAAGCGTCATGCCAAATGGAGTGAATTTATTGAATCTTTCCCCTATGTGATCAAATACATTAAGGGTTAGGAAAATGTAGTTGCGGATGCGCTTTCACGCATATGTACGCTTGTCACTAAACTTGAGTTGAATGTTATTGGTTTTGAGCACATCAAAGACTTGTATGCTAATGATCCATCTTTTGCTATTCCTTATGCTAAGTGTTTGACGCATACTTCTTGGGAACAATATTATATCAAGGATGCTTATCTTCTGAAAGCTAACAAACTTTGCATTCCCGAGTCTTCCCTTCGTTTGCTACTTTTGCAAGAGGCTCATGGAGGTGGACTCATGGGACACTTTGGACGAGATAAGACATTCGCCATGCTCTCCAAGAACTACTTTTGGCCCAAGATGTTTCGAGACGTCTCATGCTTCACCACCCGATGCTCTACATGTCGCAAAGCTAAGTCTAAAGCTCAACCTCATGGTCTTTACATGCCTCTTCCTATTCCTTATCAACCTTGGGAAGACATTAGCATGGACTTTGTACTTGGTTTGCCTAGAACTCAAAATGGAAATGATTTCGTGTTTGTTGTTGTTGACCGATTTTCTAAGATGGCACATTTCATCCCTTGCAACAAGATAGACGATGCTTCACATGTTGCAAATATCTTTTGTAGGGAAATCTTGCGTCTCCATGGAGTACCAAAGACAATCGTCTCCGACCGCGACGCAAGTTCTTGAGTTACTTTTGGAAGACCCTATGCGCCAAGCTCGGAATCAAGCTCTTGTTCTCATCCGCATACCATCCTCAAACGGACGGCCAAACGGAGGTGACGAACCGGACTCTCTCCACTCTACTTCGCGTGTTGATCAAGAAGAACATCAAGGAGTGGGAAGCATGTCTACCCATCGCCGAGTATGCCTACAACCTTGCAAGACATTCGACTACCGGCAAGTCCCTCTTCGAGGTCGTCTACGGCTTCAACCCGTTGTCACCATTGGACATTCTACCTCTTCCTCTACAAGAGTGCACCAACATGGATGCGAGTGCACGGGCAAGCTACATCAAGAAGATGCATGAGGATACAAGGCACACCATCGAGCGCCAAGTACAACGACTAGCAACCAAGCTCAACGTCAACAAGCAACCCATGATCTTCAACATTGGTGATCTTGTGTGGATACACCTTCAAAAGGACCGCTTCCCCAACGAACGCAAGTCCAAACTTCTCCCGCGAGCTGATGGACCCTTCAAGGTACTAGCACGCTACAACGACAACACCTACAAGATAGACCTACCACGAGGAAAGTACAATGTGAGCGACATCTTCAACGTCAAGGACCTTGCGCCATACCATGGAGATGAAGCATTTGATCCGTGGTCGGATCTTTCCCAAGGGGGGGGAGATGATGCGGAGCATTCCTCGCTCATCCCCATGGACGTATCTACATCTCCCTCAACACCACTTGGACCTGTGACAAGAGCTAAAGCAAAGGCTATTGAAGACAAGGTGAACTCGCTCCTTTCTAAACTCCCTCTTCCTACTCACGAGACTTGGCTACTACCTCATATGGACACTCTGTGTGTGATCAGGTACCTGGAGGAGAGCCACGGGACAGCGACACCTAATGGCCAAGGTGGCAAGGACATCAAGCACGGACATTAAGAAGAAATGCCGTTTCTGAAGCTACAGGCACCGGACGACCGGTCGGCCCCGGACGTCCGAGCCCTGGGAGGTGATACAGAGAGGGAAGGAAGACAGGACAGAGCTACAGGCCACGGACGACCGGCCCCTCCCGGACGTCCGACGACTCCCAGGGCCACGACCGATGCTCTTCGGACGTCCGGCAACTAGGCACCCGAGAAGAAATTAACGGAAGATCGAAGCCACCGGGCGACCGGGCAACCGGGACCAGAGCCGAATTTACGGATGTCCGACATCCCTGGACGTCCGGACCGTTCTGAAGCCCCGGACGTCCGACGCCTTCCGGACGTCCGACACCTGAGTGCTGATTTCGTGTTGGGCCGCAGCCCATGTACCTCTTCGCCCCCCTAGACTACATATACTCTTTCGTCCCCACCTTTATAGGGTAGCATTGGTTTAGCTCATATTTGTGTGAGAGCCTTGCTCATCCACTTGGATACTTCTCCTTGGAGTTCACGACCTCTTCGGAGAAGATCCCCCAAGCGGATTCAAGACCCCTTTCTAGGGAAGACCATCAAGACCTCCTCACGGAGAAGAACGGTTCCTTTGTATCCTTACCTTTGTTGATTGTGGATCATGTGTTACTCTTTGTTCTCGGTGATCTAGCACTTGTGTGATTGATTCCTTGTCGGTTTGGTGATTCTCTCTCGTTTCCCCCGTGTTTCCCCTTTGTGCTTCCGCGTGTTCTTCGTGATTCCCCGTAGGATCCACTCCAAACGTGAAAGATTGTCACTATAGGGTTCCGCCCTACATCATTGTGTCCCATGGCGTATGTTCGAGGTCTTGTCATATGTCCTCTTGGGGTTTGGAGAGTAGTCGGAGTGTACATGGGGATGAACGTGGGATGCTCCGCATCATCTCCCCCCTTGGGAAAGATCCGACCTCGAATCGTGATCCTCATCACCATGGAAAC
Source organism: Triticum aestivum (assembly GCF_018294505.1). NCBI lineage: Eukaryota > Viridiplantae > Streptophyta > Magnoliopsida > Poales > Poaceae > Triticum > Triticum aestivum. The sequence continues at coordinate 337,591,236 of NC_057810.1, forward strand.
GGTTGTCGTAGACAGACTTGTAGTTGGACGAAGTTGAAGACATGGCGCAATCCAAGTAGTCCAAGGTGACACCGGAGTGATAGACATGCAAAAAGAGCAAACACAATCAACACTCGGAAATACAATGGTTAGCGCACACAAAGTGTCCATCATGTAAGAATGAGTCCGTGCGGCCAGATTGGTCGTGACAAAGCGCATGAAGCCTATCAAGATGATCTAGAATGAGATGCAAAGCATTCATGGGAGGAAATGCAATCACTGTGCACACAAATGTGTTGTAAATATGATAATGCAACCACGGTGCAAAATGATGTCATAGTGAGACGGTTTATCAATAGCATGAATATTGCAATGGATGCTCAACATGTGTATGTTATTATGGAATTGATGGTGGACAATATGATCATGATGTATGAATATGCCATCAAGGTAGATCACAACAAATTTGCTAAGGAAGTGCACAAGCTCATATATCATGGATGACATGGAAATAGATGCAACAAGACAAGCATAATGTGAGTCAATCCATGCATGGGGTGCAAACTTGTGGTGAGTATGATATGTCCATCGATCATGACATGTATGAGCACAATCAACAAATATGGAGGTGTTGGTGTACCAAAGCTCGATATCGAGGCATGAGTGGAGTTCCGAAGGTGCATCCAATAAGTGCGAGCGTTCCTCAATGTGAAAGTCCATGTAGCCAATCTCCAATGCCGGTTCTCCATCCAATATATGTATCATGTAGACAACAAGAAGGAAACAACAATGAAAGAATGACTCATCCAATATGCATATTTTAGGATGGCTCAAAGGGAAGGAGTTCACCTTTATGAGGATGTCGAAGATATTGGTGTTGCGCATCATGTATGCCTTCAAATAGCCAATATGTCTCATGACGGTAATGCCTTTTGAATCCTTCAAAACAAAAGAACATGACAAACACTCGAAAAAACAAATGAGGTTAGCGGAAATGCAAGACCTATCATTCGTGTGGGAAGATACCCAACAAGTGTATGCATCATGCTCATCATAAGAAAGTACAAGGGAGCATTTCATAGTATGGAGGCATATGATGCAACAACAACCAAATACAATAGGCTCAATCAAACAAGCATGCATCACAAGTAAGGTGTCAAAGTCTCTAGGATCAATAAGCATAGTATGGTTGCACTCAATACAAGGTGATATGAGAGATGCAACTAATGGAGATATATCATGTGAGAGGCATGAACATATATGTCATCAACCCAAGAAAGCGAGTAAGAGTGGAACATGGGTGATGCAACCAAGCAAGCAATCATAGCAATCAAGTCAAGCAAGCCAGTAGTGCGAAGATGCAACATACTAGAGGGGAGAATGGCAAGCATGTCATGTGTGCAAATAGTGGGCATGAATATTTCACATGTCATAGCACAAGCATGAAAGCAAGATATGAGGAAAGTAGGCTCATGGTGTTGGCAAGAAGTCCTATGTAAATAGCAATGTAACATCATGACTCTCCCAACACAAGAATCAACAATAGCATGAGGCACATGATAAACATGGCAAAAGTAACAAGGATCTCCACCAAGCATGCAAATACACATAGGAATATCGTAATGGTGCATCATGGGTAAATGCAAGCAAGGGTCACAATTGCATGGCAAAGTCATGTAAAGAGGCATAACATGCAAAGTGAACACAATAGTATGGGCATAAGGTGACAAGTGGTAGATAGCCCATAGCCATGTGAGAGCCAAGTAAAAGAGATGCGCGGAGTCCTTGCGCGAAGGGAACAGTGGTAAGGATAGTCCACGGGATCCCAAGTCATCGTTGCTCTCAAGAGCTCATTTCGTCAACTCTTGGGATTGAGAGGTTGACGAGTATACATGAGTACCTACACAAAACAAAGGAAAAGGGAAAATTGTGTGCACGTGATATATGTACACATCATCCATCATGATGCGCACATGCATGTGTCGGTTAGCACAAAATAGCCAATGCTCAAATAAATGAGATGCGTGATATAGAAACATGTCATCCATCATGAGAGGTTTGTTGTTATGTATGGCATAATGGAGACTCAAAGGTTGTAATGCATCATGAGAAATATCTAGAGCATTGTTATTCATGGAATGCATATGGTGTACACCATCATGGGAATCATGCAAAGTATAAAATGCATCAAGATCTCCTAATATGTATGAGGAAACTATGGGGGTCTCCTCGTGAGCAAGAGTAGAAACATCACGTGGAGAATATTGACAACATCCAAAACAATGCATATTTGGTTCAATGTGATCATGGCATGGCATAGTAGATGAATTGCGCACATGATGTAAAGGAAGCATGGCAATATCATCACATGAAAAACAAAAGCCAATGACCATCATCTCGTCATCTATGCCATAAGTGCAAATAGGATTTATTTTAATGGGGCATGCATAGTTACTATGTTGAGATTGTAATGATGCAATATGTGATATCTCACTCATAGCATATGACAAGTTCAATGGATTGTCAAACATGAAGTGACCAATAGAATTTTCACATGATATCCTATGAAGCATAGCATCACAACTAGGCAACTCAACATGCTCATCATCATATTCATCATAAATAGGTAAGTCAAGGCATGAAGAAGTCTCACTAGCATGAAGCATGGGAATAGGTGGATCAACATCATGGGAGCAATCGATGTCAAGAGAGTCCACTAGTGGGACAAGAGAAGCACCATCACCTATGTTACCTTTGGAGTGTCGCTCATGTGTTGTAGGTGAGGTGTTGAAGATCGTCTTGTTGTCATCTTAATCTTGATGGAACCATGTGGGGGGTGCATCATCGTCCACCATGGCTATCGGTTTTCCCTTTGGAGGGATGGACTCGTCGAGGATAGGCATGTCGTCTCATAGGAGACCTAGCCCCAAAGAAGAAAAGACACTAGGAGTAGAGGTTAAGTCGTTAGGAATCATAGTGGCCTCACATGCCGTGTTAACTACCTCACTCACTATGTGTTGTGGCTCACTCACTCCCTCAAGGATGCTCTCACTCATATGGTTGGTGGAGTCACTCAAATGGCGCTCAATCTCACATAGGATGTGTGGCATGCTATCATGTGTGGGGCTAGTTATGGTCACACTCATCCTCTCATAGGAAATTGATGCGGAGCATCCTACGGACATCACCATGTCAAGAGCCCATTTGGGAAGTGACAAGTGCGACATCTACTTCACACACACAAAGGTGAATCATCTCCTTTACACGTGCTCACTTGACCCCTTCGAGGATGGTATACTACTTGACACTTCTCCTGTGTGCATGCATAGGTATTGTCGGAACTTCACGGATGACGAGGAGGAGTGCAAGCGCCAAGGAACGACTACACCGTAAGCGAGGGAAGCGTGGAAGAGAAGATGGAAGAAAGGAGAAGAAGATGGAGCGGCTGCAGGAGCCAGGCCAGACATCCGGACCGCCGTCCGGATCATCCGGGCTCAGCCGGATCATCCGGGTCCCCCTCCGGATCATCCGGATAATTGCGTCAGAAGACACCCGAAGGCCTCATGTGAAGTCGGATAATCCGAGCCCCCTCCCGGATCATCCGGACGATGGCCGGATCATCCGGACCCCCATCCGGATCATCCGGGCCTTGCCTGCGTGCAACGTTTTGGGCCGAGGCCCATGTACCCATTCGCCCCCTCACTTACCCCTTTGCCCACTAGACTATAAATAGACCTCCTCCACCTCCTTTCTAGGGTTAGCAAAGTGATAGCTCATTTGTGTGTGAGCTTTGCTCCTACCTATCTCTACTCTTGAGAGAGAGAGACCACTACTCCATTGGAGGCCAAGACCTCCATCTAGGAGAAGATCCCACGGGATATCATCAAGACCCCCTCGTGGGAAGATCCGTCTAGGATATCATCAAGACCTCCTCTTGGAGACGAACCTTACCTTGTATCTTTCCCTTTGTTGTTCATGTACCTTGTGATCTTGTGTGTTTGATTGTCTAGTGGATGTGTGATTAGACTTGTTCTTGAGTGTTTCCCCTTTTGATCTCTCTCCGTTCTTCCCCTCGTTCATCGTGTTCTTCGAGGGATCCCACTCCAAACGTGAAAGATCGGCCTACACCGGGTTAGCCCCGTATCATATGGTATCATGAGCCACGTTGATCACGTTTTGGAGCCCCTACCCCGTGTTTTCTAGCTTGATTTTATTGTTTTCGTCCTAAATCCGAAAATCCCCACCAAAAATAGCCCCAATTTTTTTTTGTGATTTGTTGGTTTGATGAAGTTTTGTTGATTTTGATCCATGGATTTGCTTGGTTTTGAGTGGATCTAGCATCTCCCCAAGTTTCCCCACCTTCCATCCACGAAATCTCCTCAAATTTTGCCACCGAAATCATCCATCTCCGCCCAAAAATTCATCCCCGAGAGGAAATCCCGAGCAGTTTGACCTGCCCGGATCATCCGGACCTTCTCCCGGATCATCCGGACACCTCCCGGATCAGCTGGACCCTCTCCCGGACGTCCGGATAACCCACGCGCCCGAATTCCTGAACCAGAGCTGACGAACCCGGATCATCCGGATGTACTCCCGGATCATCCGGACATAGCCCAGATGAGCTGGACCTCCTCCCGGATGTCCGGTTAACCCTGACACTGACTCGGCTGAAATTTTGTTTTGGTCATAACTAATTCAACCGAACTCCGTTTTTGACGGTCTTTAGCTCGTTTTGAAGCTATTGACATCCCCCATCCCACAAAAATACCACCAACATCATTTGACTCCATCATATTTTCTGAAATTTGGCAAGTTTGCCTAGGCCCTCCACCATATCATCCGCATTACCACCACCGACCTCCGCAACCTTACCCATTTTGTTCACCATAGCATTAGTGGTTGCTTGAGTAGTGACTCGAGTCTCCAAAGGTGTTTCGGCTACTTAGGGACAATTGCTTCTTCATCAACCACCACCACCACTTCCGCCTAGACGTGCCCACCATACATTCCACCCCAACTTAACCCAATTTTGTTTGAGTTGTGGCTTGTGTCTCCTAACGTGTTTCGGCTACTTAGGGACGACAACTTCAACTCCGACTCGTGTATAGCCCATCATTCCACTTCCACATTGCCTCGTGCAACACCACCACCGCTTTCCGCTACCACCATTTTGACATTTGACGTTTGAGATTTTGAGTTTGCGGTTTTTCCGTCTCCTAAGGTGTTTCGGCTACTTAGGGACGAGCCTCCATCATCTTGGTTTCTACATCAAGAACACCGCCACTCATCATTGCCAAGGACGGTAACCTCCATATCATCTTGGTATCATGGTATCCCTCCATTGTATATTCCCCTTGCCATTGCATTGTTAACCCCTAGCCTTACTTTTGCGTTGCTAGCCTATCGAGACTAGCCATTTGAGTATTGCCGGCAACGTTACTTGTGCACATTAGTGATCATACTTCCCATAGCATACATACCATATCATCGTGGTGCATATATTGCTACCATATCTTGTGTCACAAGTTTGTTCCCGCATATACACAATTGCTATCTTGGTTTGTGCATTGTGCAAAATTGGCCATAGAAAAAAAAGAAATAAAGCTTTTAAGCAAAGAAAAAGAGTGAGCAAAGAGCTTGTAAGCAATAGCCATAGCATCACAATATATCATATGGTATCATACTCGATCATCTTGGATCATCTTGTGAGAAACACCGGGAACCATACATACATACCTTACTTGGGATAGAAAGTTTATCCATTTTGCATCTTATAGGTTGTGCACAAGTGTCGTATCCGCCTATTGATAAATTGTGCTAGCGTCTCTCTTGAGTTGTGCAACACGAGCGTTTTCCGTGGATTCCACATTTTATGCTCATTCCTTGGTTGCACGACACCATTTATCTATCCGTGTGTGTGTTTCCGTGTACCATTCATTGATATTGGTCTACTTGTTTCGCTTGCAAATTTGTGAATCTCTTTCAACATTATTGACTCTTGCTAACATTTTGCATCAAAATTTTTTTTGCCACTATCCTCACCGAGCTCTACCATAAGCTTTTACTTGATAGGTGTGAGTGAACAAGTCCGGTACCAATTCCACTATTCTTTCATCTCACATTGAGTGAAACGAGATACATCCTCAACTTTGGGAAAAGGTAACTTGGTATTGTTTATCTCATTTCCTACTCACCTCTACTCGAGTCTTGTAATGGATAGGCAAGGCATTTCACCTTCGGTCTACAACAACAACAACGAGTTCAATGCCATGAACAACAACTCCGACGCCAAGATGGACAAGCGCATGGAGGAGATCAAGGCCCTCATCAATAACCGCAAGCGGTCTTCCTCATCTTCGAGAAGACGCTGAAAAGCACATCCTTCCGAGCTACCATCTCCGGCAAGATCACATCGGCATCGACACCATCACCAACAAGAACGTGAAGGTCAAGAGCTCAACACCAACAAATGATCAACGACTTCACCATCTCCCTTGGCATCTTCGCCAAGCGACTTCAAGGCATCTTCGCCTACGAACATACGACATCTTCGCCAACAAGAACCTCAAGGCTACGCTCAAGAGAAGCTCCCCAAACTCAAGTCCACGACTTCCACGAGCTACTACGACCTCGACATCGACCATGCGATTCCTTTCTATGGGACTGAAGAACCCGAGGAGTACCTCGAGTGGGAGTGTTTGATGGACGACTACCTAAAGCTACATCAAGTACCTTCCGAAGATCAAGTGAAGTGCGCCACAAGAAACTTCCACAACTACGCCTCAACATGGTGGCTTCACACACCTTCGGAGTACTACGACATGAGTTGGCCCAAGACGAAGAGAGCTTTGCGGCGAGAGTTTGTGCCTCCAACCTACACGGAACAACTTCTTCACCAATTGGAGAACACCATCCAAGGATCCAAGTCCATCGACAAGTACTTCAAGGAGATGAAGATTGCCTTGCGACGAGCCAGCGTGGACGACCCCATTTCGATGAAGTTCCACTTCATGATGGGATTACACAACGACATCTCCAAGACCATCTTTCTCGAGAACTACAAGTCCATCGACGACTACTACATTGGTGCTCTCAAGGCGGAACAAGAACTCATGAAGGCCAAGGCTTCTCCACCCCAAGCAAACTTCGCGGCGACCAAGATCTACGACAAGCATGAGGCTAGTATGTGACGCCCCCAATTTAATCGTACACTAATCATGCACGCAAATGTGTACGATCAAGATCAGGGACTCACGGGAAGATATCACAACACAACTCTACAAATAAAATACGTCATACAAGCATCATAATACAAGCCAGGGGCCTCGAGGGCTCGAATACAAGTGCTCGATCATAGACGAGTCAGCGGAAGCAACAATATCTGAGTACAGACATAAGTTAAACAAGTTTGCCTTAAGAAGGCTAGCACAAACTGGGATACAGATCGAAAGAGGCGCAGGTCTCCTGCCTGGGATCCTCCTAAACTACTCCTGGTCGTCGTCAGCGGGCTGCACGTAGTAGTAGGCACCTCCGGTGTAGTAGGGGTCGTCGTCGACGGTGGCGTCTGGCTCCTGGACTCCAGCATCTGGTTGCGACAACCAGAAAGAAAAGGAAAGGGGGAAAAGGGGGGAGAAAGCAACCGTGAGTACTCATCCAAAGTACTCGCAAGCAAGGAGCTACACTACATATGCATGGGTATATGTGTAAAGGGCCATATCAGTGGACTGAACTGCAGAATGCCAGAATAAGAGGGGGATAGCTAGTCCTATCGAAGACTACGCTTCTGGCAGCCTCCGTCTTGCAGCATGTAGAAGAGAGTAGATGGAAGTCCTCCAAGTAGCATCTCCAAGTAACATCTCGAGTAGCATAATCCTACCCGGCGATCCTCTCCTCGTCGCCCTGCGGAAAAGCGATCACCGGGTTGTATCTGGCACTTGGAAGGGTGTGTTTTATTAAGTATCCGGTTCTAGTTGTCATAAGGTCAAGGTACAACTCCAAGTCGTCCTGTTACCGAAGATCACGGCTATTCGAATAGATTAAACTTCCCTGCAGGGGTGCACCACATAGCCCAACACGCTCGATCCCATTTGGCCGGACACACTTTCCTGGGTCATGCCCGGCCGCGGAAGATCAACACGTCGCAGCCCCACCTAGGCAAAACAGAGAGGCCAGCACGCCGGTCTAAACCTAAGCGCGCAGGGGTCTGGGCCCATCGCCCTGAGCACACCTGCACGTTGCGAGGGCGGCCGGAAGCAGACCTAGCCTAGTAGGCGTTCCAGTCCAATCCGGCGCGCGCCGCTCCGTCGCTGACGTCTGAAGTGCTTCGGCTGATACCACGACGTCGGGATACCCATAACTACTCCCGCGTAGATGGTTAGTGCGTATAGGCTCGTAGCCGACTCAGATCAAATACCAAGATCTCGTTAAGCGTGTTAAGTATCCGCGAACGCCGAACAGGGCCAGGCCCACCTGTCTCCTAGGTGGTCTCAACCTGCCCTGTCGCTCCGCCACAAAGTAACAGTCGAGGGCCGTCGGGAACCCAGGCCCACCTCTACCGGGATGGAGCCACCTGTCCTTTCAGCCCCCTCGTCAGAACCACTTGCGGGTACTCAATGAGCTGACCCGACTTAGTCACCATCTGTATAGTATGTATGTATAGTATATACCCGTGATCACCTCCCGAGTGATCACGACCCAATAGTATAGCGAGGCAGACTGACAAGAATGTAGGGCCAATGATGATAAACTAGCATCCTATACTAAGCATATAGGATTGCAGGTAAGGTATCAACAGATGTAGCGACAATGTCAGGCTATGCATCAGAATAGGGTTAACGGAAAGCAGTAACAGGCTACACTACTCTAATGCAAGCAGTATAGAAAAGAATAGGCGATATCTGGTGATCAAGGGGGGGGGGCTTGCCTGGTTGCTCTGGCAAGAGAGAGGGGTCGTCAACTCCGTAGTCGAACTCGGTGGCATCAGCGTCGGTCTCGTAGTCTACCGGAGAGAAGAGGGGGAAGAAATAATGAATACAGAGCAAACAAAGCATCACAAAATATAACAAGGCAATACGCGGTGTTCGGTGTGCCCTAACGCGGTAGTAGGTGATACCGGTGAAGGGGGGAAAACATCCGGGAAAGTATTCCCGGTGTTTCGTGTTTTCGGGCAGAGGAGCCGGAGGGGGAAAGTTGCGGGTTCGATAGGTTAGAGGGGTGTGGCGGACGAACGGACTGCGTATCCAGAATCGTCACGTCGTTCTGAGCAACTTTCATGTTGAAAATATTTTAATCCGAGTTACGGATTAAAAGATATGAATTTTAAAAGATTTTAATAATTTTGGAATTTAATTATTTATTTAATTAATTCGAAAAAAATGTATTTATGACGTCAGCATGATGTCATGCTGACGTCAGCAGTCAACAGGGTTGACTGAGTCAACCTGACATGTGGGTCCAGTGGGACCCACCTGTCATTCCCTATTTAGGTTAATTAGGGTTTAGGTTAATTAGTTAGCTTAATTAACTATTTAGTTTAATTTGTGATTAGGTTAATCTAATCAGGATTAATTAACTTAATTAATTACTTGATTAATTAATTAATATTTTAATTATTTTAGTTATTATTCACTTATTTATTTATTTTATTTTATTATATATATTATTTTTAATTCCTTTTTTTTTAACAAAATGTTCTGGGGCTGGGGCCCCTGTGTCAGTGGCCTATGGCCTTAGCGGGCGCGGGCGCCAGCAGTGCGCTTATGGGCGCACCCGACCAGGGCCGAGCCCGATCGGGGAGGCGAGGCGAGGCCACCGGGGCACGGTGGGGCGCCGGCCAGGCGGTGGCGTGGTGGCCGGCAGGGTGGCCGCGGGGCAGATGTGGGTCGGCGCGGCTGGGTGCGAACGGCGCGGCCGGCAGCGGCGCTTGGCGCGGGCGGGGGCGCACAGGCCGCCGCGTGAGGTGGGCTGCGGGGTGCGCGCGGGTGTGAGAGGAGAGGTCAGGGGCGAAGGGAGAGCAACGGCAGGGGACGGCCAAGGGGCGGCCACGGCGGGGCTCGCGCGGTCGCGGACGAGGGAGAGAGAGGAGTGGGGCGCGTGCTCACATCGAGGAGTAGGGACGGGGCAACGGGACTCGTGGGGGAGGACGGGGACGTCGTTGGCGTGGGAGCAGACCGGTGGGGGAGTCCGGCGAGGCGACGCGTGCTCCGGTGAGGTGGTCCGGCGACGGGCGGGCGCCGCGTGGCTTGGGGAGGCCGTCGGGCCCGATCCCGATTGGATCGGGGGGAGAGGAAGAAAGCGAGTGGGGGGGGAGGGTCGAGGCGGAGGGCGACGGTGGCAGCTCCGGCGTAGTGGCCGCGGTGGTCGGCGGCGGCGTCAACGGGATCCCGATCCCGATCGGATCGGGAGGGAGTGGACCGAGCGGGGGGGGGGAGTGGGGGGATATGGGCTAGGGTTCGGTGGGAGTGGGGGGTTAAGCAGGGGTAGGGTGGGCCGGTCGGTTGGCCTTTGCCCAGTTGGGCTGGTGGCCTGCTGGGCCAAAGCCCAGTGATGGGGGGGGTTTGCTTTTCTTTCTTTCTTTTTTTTTCTTTTTTTTTTACTTATTTTCTTTAATGTTTTCATTTAAAGTTTCTTTTATTTTAGTTTTATAAAATACCCAGTCAGCACCTAAATTAGTGTTACTAATTAGTCCACTGCCACAATTATTTTGTTACACTACTAATTTAGTTTTATTATTATAACTTTATAAAAGGCATCTAATTAATTGTTTTTGACTGTCATTTCTATTACTTTAGTGCATTTAAATATTTTATTAAAAGATAATTTATCCACCAATATTTACTAAGGATTATTAGACACCTTAGGAACAATTTAGTTTTGAGTTTTGAAAACTTTAATTGTTTAACTTAAATTCAAATTTTGAATATGAATCGTTTTGAACTAACGTGAGATTATCAACAGTAATCCGAGGTGACATGGCATCATTAATGTGGGGTTACTATAGCCTAATTATCCGGGCGTCACAATTCTCCTCCACTACAAGAAATCTCGTCCCGAGATTTAAGCGGTGGAGTAAGGGGCGAAGGTGTTGGTAGCGAAAAAACTAACGAGTCTTCTCGGTCTTGGTTGCTCTTCTCGAAGTGGTCGATCCATTACATTGATGTCTTCATTTTTCTGCTTCAGGTCATTAAGATGAAGTCGGCATCCTTTCTTCGGAAACTCCATCGTACTAACGAAAGAATAAAGGGGGAGTATTCCGGGAGAACGGGCCTCGGCAAGGTTGACTATTTGGTAGATAACATCGGGGAATGGGGTAGGAAGTAACTCTCGAATTGAACTTAAGAAAATATCGAGAGTAAAGTAAGAAGGTACCATGAGAAGTTCCAAACGGATAGGCCATAGTTCGATGTCTGAAACAACATGCGAAAGGGGTCCAGAGCAATGAGATTGAGTATTGCGTCTGATACCAGAATAGATCAACAGGAAGGTGGCTCGTGATCTTTCATACGAAGCCAAGCGTGAGGATTAGCTTTAGTAACAGGGGTGCAGGAGAGTCAGGTTTCGATCCTGTGGAACTGTGGGTTATGGGCCCACCATGTGGTTGAAAGTAGGAAGGGGGCCGGCATTTTGCACGGTCATGATAGTAAGGTGTGTCAAAGGGTAGCCTGTCAGATATGTCGGCAACAACATCGATACCAAGGGCGAGGGACGAAGAGAACCATTTTCCTGCTCGTTGAACGAGGCGGGCCAATAGGCAAAGTTCTCGTCCATCGGTGGTTACCGGAATGTTTTCAACAATAGTAACAGGGTCTTGCTGCAGAGTTGTACACCGAGGTGTTTACATAAGCAGGAGAACATTACTGCTTAGATCATATAGACCACAAGAAAGGTTAAACAAAACAATGGAAAGGAAAAGGTGATCATCAGATCAAGTAGAACAATGGAATGGAAAATATGTTTAAACACATATTTCAGGGGTATATCCTTCCCAAGGATAAGCAAAGCATGATATCCATGACAGGATATAATGTAGAAAACTCTTTAGGTAGGGGAGAGAATTTTCATGACATTACCCATACAAAGGTGTTTGGATAATTGATAAGAAAAATTTAGCATTTGCTTTAAATGTTCTTGTTGAAAATCGGAGTATCACAGACATGCTTCGAGATAGCATTGACATGGGCTTCCAGCAAAGGTCGGACTTGGATATACAAAGGATTCACCAGGAACAACTTATAGAATAAGCATTACAATTTCCTTATGGGAGAATGGAAAACCTTGCTGGAAAGGAAACCTTAACACTAGGTCCTCCGACCAGGTGTGCTAGGCATGACATCACCTTACCGATATATAAGGACCAATGTTATAACTCTTGGGAAAAATGTTCCAACCATCATATCTGACCGAGATTCAGATCCGATTGGTGTCAGGATACCTGAGACTCAGGATGTCCGAGAAGAAAAGGCGCAACACAAATCGTTGAAATGGCATTGCAAGCTTCTCGGGAAATGAACTATGGGAGCGGTTTTCTGAAGCAATAGTTCACCATTAAACCAGGGAGAGGACAAGGAGGTGTCTGGTGAACTCAACGGCAGTTCACCGAGATTCCCAAAAGATGGATTTCCACCATTAAGTGAACAAGGAGATAACATTTGTCAGATCAACTGATATAAGGAAGTATGCTCGAGGAAAACATACACAATTAAACATTGGTTGAAATGTGCGCCCGAAATATGGGTTGGGTTGCACGACCAATGTCAGAATGGTGATTCAATCAGCGAAGGACTTAGAATGAACTATCGCCCATTCATTTCAAAGCAATAGGGTTGTTAGAAGTTTTGAATTCACACGTCATAGCTCCATTGTCGGTATTCCGGTTGAAAACAATACGGGGACCAAGGAATGAACGAAGATGGCAAGAAGTATTATGATATCAAGAATTATTAAGAGGTGGTGAAATTCTCACCACATTCTTGACAAAAGAGATGGTAATACTTCCGAGGTAAGGAAGATCAACTGCTGGGTAGCAGTGATCTCAAGGTTTACACCAAACACGAACAAGTTGTGTTGAACGGAAGGCAATAAGGTGGTCGATGAGAACAGGAATCATCGAGGGGCAAGGATGGTATTACCCATCATGAATTCAATTGAATTCCTGGAAGAGCTCATAAGGTTGATGATGATCACGACACAATTGTCGAGAGATTTCATGCAGGTGTAGTCAACCAGCGACGACATCAAGTCAAAGGAATGATGAAGCAAGAGGTTATTGGAACCACAGTTACGACCCAAACTCGAACTCAAGCTTGTTGTTTAAGGTGAAATGATATGACGATGAGGATCGACGTAAAGTTAGTTCATCGTCGAAGATTGGTGCTCCGAGAATAAGGACTAGGTAGCCCAGTTAGAATCGTCACGACAATGATATAGCCAAACAGGCTAGGAATGGCGTGATCGGGTACAAACTCGTACTTATAGAAGCTTACTGAAGAGTTGTTGAACCGTAAGGCGGACTCGGTTCAGTTATCGGTGTCTTTGAGTGTATATTAACTCAGAGCCCGTGAAAAATTGGAATTAGTTGGAAGGTAGCACTTGATGAAGAACTCATAAGAAGTTATGCAGTTCCATGATAACCTCGAGATACCAGGGGGGTAATACTCGACACAAGATCAAAGTAAAGATTGGACTGGCGTATTGATCCATAGGAGACAATTGTTATAAATTGTCCGAGAAATGAGATCAAAGAAGAACAATCATGGTCGGAACCACGGTTGCAAGGGATCAATTCACAGATACCATATGTTAGTTATCAAGGAAATAGTTATTTTTACAAGAAGCTTCTATGACAGGATCTACATCGTGTCCATGGGCATGAACACAAAGTTCAAGGTCGACTCCCACTTCTTTAATGCATAACCTTTCATCCACTTCTCGCGTTCGATTAAGTTGCAGTGTTGAAATTTTATCTGGCGAAGCACCAGAAGAGTATGACTCGTGAAAACTTTCGAGTTCACACATACTAAGGAAGGCATAGGTTCAACCCATCGGGGCATCTTAGAATCATATACCAGAATCTTTAGAAATAATTAACTCAAGCTCGAAGGCAGAGTATGGTTGAGAAGCAGAGGATACAATTTACCAAAGGCATTATGTATCAGAGGAAAGGCTCACAAGGTTATTGAATATGAAGGGCGTTGTCAGATAAAATCCAACAAAGGAACCGATGGTCCTCAACGGAGCTGGTGTGGGTATCGGTACTCTATCAAAGGAAGAAGGAATGCAAGTGCACCGGATTATAGAAACAACTGACTAACTCAATTGTCAAATGCAAAGGAATTATGATTCCCAAATCAAGGGATCAGAAGCAATGCTCTGATTAGGGGTGGATAAGTTGAATAGCCTTAGGGTACAATCAAAGACAATTCGATTGGTCGAGAACCAATTCTAGTTAAAAGAATGGCAGCTTAGCCGGAGAAGTAATTTATAAGGATCAATGATGTTTGCGGGTATTCGCAAACATATTGAGTCAACAGACTCAAAATGATAATGACAAGGAATGTCATTAAGACTACGAGACTTATGGGATTAACCATAATGCAAGCAAGCAAGAATTTCAAGAGCCAAAGGCTCCAGAGGATTTTCGGAAGATCGAATATTATTTTGAAGACTTTTGTGAAACACATGAACAACTGGGGATAAGCGGATACTCGACAAGTGCGAGAATTATCCATAGGGGTATTCAGGTGACAAGGAATTGCAAGACAGTAGGCACAAGATATTCTCGGATCATTAGAGAGAATTACGGGGTATCTTGTAATAACAAGATCAACTGGGAATAAAAGTAAGAACGTCAAGTGTATGTATTTATCCATAGGGATATTTCGATGGTAGGGAATTGCAAAAGCAACGGACACAAAGTCTCAAAAGAGTTTCGGCGAGTAACTTCGAAATCTTCTGGTGCAGTCGGCGATCACGTGGACTGAAGGGGCTCTCCGGGAGAAAGTATTTTCGAGAACCTAAAGTCAGATTTTAGTAGAAATCGTTTAACCCGAGTAGAAGAGAGTTCAGAGTCCCAGAGTAAAGGTCGAGGAGTAAAAGATCCTACTACCACCCAATGGCGACGTGGGCCCATGGGCCGCACAGCCATGTTAGTAAAAGTTTTGTAAAATCTAGACTCGACTTCGGCCAAGGAGTTGGAAGGGGGATTCCTACAGGCAGTCGGCTCTGATACCAACTTGTGACGCCCCCAATTTAATCGTACACTAATCATGCACGCAAATGTGTACGATCAAGATCAGGGACTCACGGGAAGATATCACAACACAACTCTACAAATAAAATACGTCATACAAGCATCATAATACAAGCCAGGGGCCTCGAGGGCTCGAATACAAGTGCTCGATCATAGACGAGTCAGCGGAAGCAACAATATCTGAGTACAGACATAAGTTAAACAAGTTTGCCTTAAGAAGGCTAGCACAAACTGGGATACAGATCGAAAGAGGCGCAGGTCTCCTGCCTGGGATCCTCCTAAACTACTCCTGGTCGTCGTCAGCGGGCTGCACGTAGTAGTAGGCACCTCCGGTGTAGTAGGGGTCGTCGTCGACGGTGGCGTCTGGCTCCTGGACTCCAGCATCTGGTTGCGACAACCAGAAAGAAAAGGAAAGGGGGAAAAGGGGGGAGAAAGCAACCGTGAGTACTCATCCAAAGTACTCGCAAGCAAGGAGCTACACTACATATGCATGGGTATATGTGTAAAGGGCCATATCAGTGGACTGAACTGCAAAATGCCAGAATAAGAGGGGGATAGCTAGTCCTATCGAAGACTACGCTTCTGGCAGCCTCCGTCTTGCAGCATGTAGAAGAGAGTAGATGGAAGTCCTCCAAGTAGCATCTCCAAGTAACATCTCGAGTAGCATAATCCTACCCGGCGATCCTCTCCTCGTCGCCCTGCGGAAAAGCGATCACCGGGTTGTATCTGGCACTTGGAAGGGTGTGTTTTATTAAGTATCCGGTTCTAGTTGTCATAAGGTCAAGGTACAACTCCAAGTCGTCCTGTTACCGAAGATCACGGCTATTCGAATAGATTAAACTTCCCTGCAGGGGTGCACCACATAGCCCAACACGCTCGATCCCATTTGGCCGGACACACTTTCCTGGGTCATGCCCGGCCGCGGAAGATCAACACGTCGCAGCCCCACCTAGGCAAAACAGAGAGGCCAGCACGCCGGTCTAAACCTAAGCGCGCAGGGGTCTGGGCCCATCGCCCTGAGCACACCTGCACGTTGCGAGGGCGGCCGGAAGCAGACCTAGCCTAGTAGGCGTTCCAGTCCAATCCGGCGCGCGCCGCTCCGTCGCTGACGTCTGAAGTGCTTCGGCTGATACCACGACGTCGGGATACCCATAACTACTCCCGCGTAGATGGTTAGTGCGTATAGGCTCGTAGCCGACTCAGATCAAATACCAAGATCTCGTTAAGCGTGTTAAGTATCCGCGAACGCCGAACAGGGCCAGGCCCACCTGTCTCCTAGGTGGTCTCAACCTGCCCTGTCGCTCCGCCACAAAGTAACAGTCGAGGGCCGTCGGGAACCCAGGCCCACCTCTACCGGGATGGAGCCACCTGTCCTTTCAGCCCCCTCGTCAGAACCACTTGCGGGTACTCAATGAGCTGACCCGACTTAGTCACCATCTGTATAGTATGTATGTATAGTATATACCCGTGATCACCTCCCGAGTGATCACGACCCAATAGTATAGCGAGGCAGACTGACAAGAATGTAGGGCCAATGATGATAAACTAGCATCCTATACTAAGCATATAGGATTGCAGGTAAGGTATCAACAGATGTAGCGACAATGTCAGGCTATGCATCAGAATAGGGTTAACGGAAAGCAGTAACAGGCTACACTACTCTAATGCAAGCAGTATAGAAAAGAATAGGCGATATCTGGTGATCAAGGGGGGGGGCTTGCCTGGTTGCTCTGGCAAGAGAGAGGGGTCGTCAACTCCGTAGTCGAACTCGGTGGCATCAGCGTCGGTCTCGTAGTCTACCGGAGAGAAGAGGGGGAAGAAATAATGAATACAGAGCAAACAAAGCATCACAAAATATAACAAGGCAATACGCGGTGTTCGGTGTGCCCTAACGCGGTAGTAGGTGATACCGGTGAAGGGGGGAAAACATCCGGGAAAGTATTCCCGGTGTTTCGTGTTTTCGGGCAGAGGAGCCGGAGGGGGAAAGTTGCGGGTTCGATAGGTTAGAGGGGTGTGGCGGACGAACGGACTGCGTATCCGGAATCGTCACGTCGTTCTGAGCAACTTTCATGTTGAAAATATTTTAATCCGAGTTACGGATTAAAAGATATGAATTTTAAAAGATTTTAATAATTTTGGAATTTAATTATTTATTTAATTAATTCGAAAAAAATGTATTTATGACGTCAGCATGATGTCATGCTGACGTCAGCAGTCAACAGGGTTGACTGAGTCAACCTGACATGTGGGTCCAGTGGGACCCACCTGTCATTCCCTATTTAGGTTAATTAGGGTTTAGGTTAATTAGTTAGCTTAATTAACTATTTAGTTTAATTTGTGATTAGGTTAATCTAATCAGGATTAATTAACTTAATTAATTACTTGATTAATTAATTAATATTTTAATTATTTTAGTTATTATTCACTTATTTATTTATTTTATTTTATTATATATATTATTTTTAATTCCTTTTTTTTAACAAAATGTTCTGGGGCTGGGGCCCCTGTGTCAGTGGCCTATGGCCTTAGCGGGCGCGGGCGCCAGCAGTGCGCTTATGGGCGCACCCGACCAGGGCCGAGCCCGATCGGGGAGGCGAGGCGAGGCCACCGGGGCACGGTGGGGCGCCGGCCAGGCGGTGGCGTGGTGGCCGGCAGGGTGGCCGCGTGGCAGATGTGGGTCGGCGCGGCTGGGTGCGAACGGCGCGGCCGGCAGCGGCGCTTGGCGCGGGCGGGGGCGCACAGGCCGCCGCGTGAGGTGGGCTGCGGGGTGCGCGCGGGTGTGAGAGGAGAGGTCAGGGGCGAAGGGAGAGCAACGGCAGGGGACGGCCAAGGGGCGGCCACGGCGGGGCTCGCGCGGTCGCGGACGAGGGAGAGAGAGGAGTGGGGCGCGTGCTCACATCGAGGAGTAGGGACGGGGCAGCGGGACTCGTGGGGGAGGACGGGGACGTCGTTGGCGTGGGAGCAGACCGGTGGGGGAGTCCGGCGAGGCGACGCGTGCTCCGGTGAGGTGGTCCGGCGACGGGCGGGCGCCGCGTGGCTTGGGGAGGCCGTCGGGCCCGATCCCGATTGGATCGGGGGGAGAGGAAGAAAGCGAGTGGGGGGGGAGGGTCGAGGCGGAGGGCGACGGTGGCAGCTCCGGCGTAGTGGCCGCGGTGGTCGGCGGCGGCGTCAACGGGATCCCGATCCCGATCGGATCGGGAGGGAGTGGACCGAGCGGGGGGGGGGGGGAGTGGGGGGATATGGGCTAGGGTTCGGTGGGAGTGGGGGGTTAAGCAGGGGTAGGGTGGGCCGGTCGGTTGGCCTTTGCCCAGTTGGGCTGGTGGCCTGCTGGGCCAAAGCCCAGTGATGGGGGGGGGGTTTGCTTTTCTTTCTTTCTTTTTTTTTCTTTTTTTTTACTTATTTTCTTTAATGTTTTCATTTAAAGTTTCTTTTATTTTAGTTTTATAAAATACCAAGTCAGCACCTAAATTAGTGTTACTAATTAGTCCACTGCCACAATTATTTTGGCACACTACTAATTTAGTTTTATTATTATAACTTTATAAAAGGCATCTAATTAATTGTTTTTGACTGTCATTTCTATTACTTTAGTGCATTTAAATATTTTATTAAAAGATAATTTATCCACCAATATTTACTAAGGATTATTAGACACCTTAGGAACAATTTAGTTTTGAGTTTTGAAAACTTTAATTGTTTAACTTAAATTCAAATTTTGAATATGAATCGTTTTGAACTAACGTGAGATTATCAACAGTAATCCGAGGTGACATGGCATCATTAATGTGGGGTTACTATAGCCTAATTATCCGGGCGTCACATAGTACCACCATGATGTCCAAGGCCGACAAGATCCAAGACGATGCTCCCAAGTGTGACTTCACCGCCATCCCTCTTTGTGGCATTGATGATGCGGAGTCTACTTCGACTCTTTTTCAAGAAGGTGCGGCGATGAGTTCGACTACGGAGACCTTCAAGAACCAAGCTTTGGAGGCGAGCGACAAGGTGGCGAGCAAGGACGATGCTTCCATCTTAGGAGGCGAGAGTGATGTTGTGCCATCTTCGGCCTTCATCCACGACGAGAGTGATGTTGAGCCATCTTCGGCCTTCATCCACGATGAGAGTGATGATGTGCCATCTTCGGCCTTCATCCACGGCGACGGTGACGACATGATCGAGCATGGGATTTTCCCTTCGGTCATGGAGGAGAGTGATGACGTGCCATCTTCGGCCTTCATCCACGACGACCACGACGAGATGGTTGAGCATGGGATTTTCCCTTCGACCACGGTGACGTATGATGACTTGAGTGACTTGTGCCACCATATTGAGAGTGAAAGTGACTTCACCACTAGTCTCATATATGATGAGTTGCCCCAATTCCCATGTGAGGAGAGCCACAACCCCCACCACTTGAGTGAGATGAGTGACTCCACCATATGTGAGATTGAGTGCACCTACTTTGAGGGAGTGAGTGAACCACCACATAGAGAGAGTGAGATAGTTGATAGGTCTCGTGAGGACATTTGCATTTCTAACAACTTGACCTCTACCTCTATTGTGTATTCTCATTTGGTGCTAGGTCCCATTTATGATGACGCGCCGATCCTCGACGACTTCGTCCTCCCTTTGGACAAGACGATGGCCATGGTGGAATATGATGCACCCCCACATGGTTCCATCAAGATGATGATGACCACCATTTGGTCTTTCCCACCTCACCTACACCACTTGAGTGGAATGAAAAAGGTAACATAGGTGAAGGTGATGCTCTAGTCCCATTAGTGGACATTCTTGACATTGATTGCTTGCATGATGTTGATCCACCTATTGCCATGCTTCATGCTAGTATGATTCCCCCATGCGATGATTTGCCCATTTATGATGAGTATGATGATTCTCTTGTGGAGTCTATTAGTTGTGATGCCATGTTACATAGGATTTCTTATGACAATTCTTTAGGTCACATCATGTTTGATAATCCACTTGACTTGTCATATGCTATGCATGAGATCCACCATATGTCTTATTTGCAATCTCTTCATAGTGACTATGCATATGCCATTAAAATAAACCCAATTTGCACTTATGGCATAAATGACAAGCCCATGGTTATTGTCATTTGTTTTTCTTGTGATGATATTGATATGTTCCCTTTGCATCATTTATCTCATATGCCATGCCATGACTACCTAGCTTCGGATATGCATTGTTTTGGATGTTATCCATTTTCTCCATGTGATGTTTCCGATATTGCTCATGAGGAGACCCCCATAGTTTCCTCATACATGTTAGGAGATTTTGATCCATCCCATCCATTGCATGATCCCAATAATTATGTGCACCATATGTTTCCCTTGAATGAAAATGCTATTGATGTGCCATATACTTGCATTCTAAATTTATGTCCCCATCGTGTCATACATAATAACTATTCTTTCATGATGGATGACATGTTCATATACCATGATCAAATTTTGTTGAGCGATGCTTATCTTGTTCTAATTCACACGTGCACATACACACCATGATGGATGATGTGTACATTTACCACGCGCACAATTTCTTTGCATTGTGTCTCTTTTGTGTAGGTACGCATGAATACTTGTCAACCTCGCAATCCCACGAGTTGACAAAACGAGCTCTAGAGAGCAATGATGACTTGGGATCCCATGGATTGCCTTTCCCACCGCTCTCTTCACGCGAAGTCTTTGCGCATTTCTTTTACATGTCCCTCACATGGTTATGGGTTATTGTCCATTACATATTATATACCCATCTTGCCATGTTCACTTTGCATGATATGCCCATTACTATGCCTTTGCCATGCATTTGTGACCCATGCTTTGCATTACACATGATGATTGATTCTAGTACTTTTATGTGTATTTGCAAACGTGGAGATATCTCTTGTTATTGCCATGTTTGCTTCGTGCACCATTCCTATGATGATACTTTCATCTTGCTTTGTGTTCGTGCTTGTGATATGTCATGTGCATTCCCTATGCCTATTATTTGCTCACATGACATGATTGCCATGATTTCTCATAGTGTGTTGCATCTTCGCTCCACTAGTTTGCACGACTTGATAACTATGCTTGCTTATGTTGCATCACCAATGACTCATACTTGCTCATTTCATGCGGTTGATGAGAACCATCCTTATGCTTTGCACATGATTCATATTGCTTCCTGTCATATATCTCCATGTGTTGCCGCTCTCATGCTAGATGATTTGCCATGTATTGAGTGCAACAATGATTCTCTTCTTGCTCATGAGATTGCCCCCATAGCATTCTCGCATATATTTGGAGATTTTGACATAATTCTTGTGAAGCATGCTTGTATTACTTCTTTGCACCATATACCTAGTGCCATGAATATTGCCATTGTTGCATCATATTATTCATGCACTTGTGCTTCTAATGGTTATGTGCAAAAGATGAGAACCATCATGCTGGATGATGTGTTTCTCTACCATGTGCATACGTTCTTTGATTTGTTTTGTGCATGTGTAGGATACTTAGACTTTGTGTCGACTTCCACTTCATGTGAGTTGACCATTCGAGCTCTTGAGAGCGAGCCTCATACATTCTACCATGACTCGCTTCTACACCGTATTTGCTTCCACTTCGGCATTGTGAATAATGCACAAGGACACACTTTCAAGGTGACATACTTCTTGAGCTTGGATATTGTGGATCATACTTCATGTGTTGCTTGCACCATTTGCACGCATGTTCGAGATATTGCTTTCTACCATGATTGCCACATTTCCATGCTTCATGACATATATACCTTGTGTGTTGCATCCAATTCTTGGACTACTTGCTACTATCATATGGTTGGTTGCACCAATATCATTTCTTCACATATGCCATGTCCCTTTGCTTGTCACATGCTTGACTTGATTGCCTCACACATGATGAACATTTGCTCTTTCTATTGTGTTGAGTGCCACACTATATTCACTACACCCTATGCATGTTATGCTTGGATTGTCTTGCACTTGACCCATGTGTTTAGACACCTCGTTTTATTTGGTGTTGTGAATAATTCTTATGCCTACCATAGACCTTTTATTGAGAAATTTGTGAATGCTTGCTATGACCTCGAGGTAGATGCTTATTCTCTTCTCACACATATTTGCATCACTACCTCACATTTGCATACTTGTCCCCATGATTACTTTGCTTGTGCTCGATTGATATGCTTACATGTCATGACACAATCCTTTGTCAAACCATACGCTATGCTTGATGACAACACGTGTTTGGTGAGTCACCTCTTGAATTCTTGGTTTTCCACTAACGCTAACCACATTTGTTTTTCCAAGTGTTTGTTATCCTTGATCATTTTGAAGGAATCCCAAGACGGTGTGACATTGGAGAGTGCCCATTGCGAGCTTGAAGATGACGAGTACTTGGTGAACGTCCACTTCTTCACGGCGAAGCCATCTCTTTCCCATGGTGATTTGGTTTTCGATCCGAGGTCGGATCTTTCCCAAGGGGGAGGGGATGATGCGGAGCATCCTACGGACATCACCATGTCAAGAGCCCTTTTGGGAAGTGACACGTGCGACATCTACTTCACACACACAAAGGTGAATCATCTCCTTTACACGTGCTCACTTGACCCCTTCGAGGATGGTATACTACTTGACACTTCTCCCGTGTGCATGAATAGGTATTGTTGGAACTTCACGGATGACGAGGAGGAGTGCAAGCGCCAAGGAACGACTACACCGTCCGCGAGGGAAGCGTGGAAGAGAAGATGGAAGAAAGGAGAAGAAGACGGAGCGGCTGCAGGAGCCAGGCCGGACATCCGGACCGCCGTCTGGATCATCCGGGCTCAGCCGGATCATCCGGGTCTCCCTCCGGATCATCCGGATAATTGCGTCAGGAGACACCCGAAGGCCTCATGTGAAGTCGGATCATTCGGGCCCCCTCCCGGATCATCCGGACGATGGCCGGATCATCCGGACCCCCATCCGGATCATCCGGGCCTTGCCTGCGTGCAACGTTTCGGGCCGAGGCCCATGTACCCATTCGCCCCCTCACTTACCCCTTCGCCCACTAGACTATAAATAGACCTCCTCCACCTCCTTTCTAGGGTTAGCAAAGTGATAGCTCATTTGTGTGTGAGCTTTGCTCCTACCTATCTCTACTCTTGAGAGAGAGAGACCACTACTCCATTGGAGGCCAAGACCTCCATCTAGGAGAAGATCCCACTGGATATCATCAAGAACCCTCGTGGAAAGATCCGTCTAGGATATCATCAAAACCTCCTCTTGGAGATGAACCTTACCTTGTATCTTTCCCTTTGTTGTTCATTTACCTTGTGATCTTGTGTGTTTGATTGTCTAGTGGATGTGTGATTAGACTTGTTCTTGAGTGTTTCCCCTTTTGATCTCTCTCTGTTCTTCCCCTCGTTCATCGTGTTCTTCGAGGGATCCCACTCCAAACGTGAAAGATCGGCCTACACCGGGTTAGCCCCGTAGCAGAAATGCTCTCAATGTCACGTATGGTGGAGTCACTTATGTCACTCATGTGGTGGTGGCTCTCCTCACATGGCACTTGGGGCATCTCAACATATGTGGGTGTCGAAGAGATGTTGGTGCAAATGTCTCCATGTGCGGTCGCGTAGCTTGACTCAGAGTATGAGTCCAATATGGGCGCCGTCTTCATGTTGTTGAAGAGGTTCATGCTCGTCGTCGTAGTTGAAGGAGATGGCCCTTGCTCGACCGTCTTGTCGTTGTCTTGTTGTTGGAGGCCCATATGATGTGGCACCTCATAGCTCATCTCCATGACCGAAGGGAGTTTCCCATGCTCGGACATCTTCCTTGAGGGGCTTCCGAAGATGGAATTGTTGCCCTCGCTCATAGGTGGTCACCTTGGACTTGATGAAGTCATTGTAGGCGTACTCGTAGAAAGTAGGAGAAGATGCCATATGTCCAAAGGCGAAGATGCCTTGATAGCACTTGGCGAAGATGCCGAAGTGGTTGTTGTAGCCATAGCGCCATCTTGGTGGTGGTCATCTCGCGGTCTTCTTTTGTGCTCTTGAAGCTTGGACTTGGCGTGAAGTAGGGCTTGTTGGGAATTGTGCATTTGCCCTTGTGGAGCATCTTCATGATGATGATGCCGGTGTCGTGCTTGAGCTCGTAGAAGATGTCATTCGTCGTCGTCGTGCATATGATGCTTGGAGGTGACTTGCCCTTCATGACGATGTTGATCACAAATGTGATGGTGGTCGCCATGTAGATGTGGGCGAGGACGATTTGCACTTGCATCATTTCCACGCTCCGAAGACTTGTGTCTTGAATGTTGCCATCTTGAGGATGACGAAGGGGAAGAAGACTTGATCAAGGCTCTAATCTCCTCCATCCTTGCATCTTACTCCTCTTTATGTGCGGAAAGCTTCTTTTCGATGTAGTCCGTTTTCCTTGCTTCAGAGTGACGAATGTCGATGGAGATGTTCTTCATGCGCTCTCGCAATCTTGATTGTGCGCCTTGCATTTCTCATTGTAGATCGAAGATGGACGCTTTGGAGATGTAGTTGTTCACGCCGTCGTTGTTGTCATAGACCGGAGAGGAAATGCCTTGCCTATCCATAACAAGAATCGAGCAAATATGAGTGGGAGAAAGAGAAGAACTTATACCAATGTACCTTGTTCGATGTTGACAATGAATCAAGTTCACTCAAATGCGGACAATGAAATAGCACTATTGGTACCAATCCTTGTCGGTTCTCACACCTACACAAGTAAAGCTTATGGAGGAGCTCGGTGAGGATAGTGGCACAAAAATTTAATGCAAAATGTTAGCAAGAGTCAATAATGTTGAAAGAGATTCACAAACTCGCAAGTGAAACAAATGGACCAATAGCAATATGTGGCACACGGAAATAAACACACGGATAGATAAATGGGGTCGTGCAACCAAGGAATGAGCACAGAATGTGGAATCCATGGAAACGCTCGTGTTGCACAACTCAAGAGAGACGCTAGCACGATTGCTCAATAGGCGGATACGACACTTGTGCACAACCTATAAGATGCAAAATGGATAAACTTTCTATCCCAAATATGCTATGTATGTATGGTTCCCGGTGTTCTCTCAAGATGATCCAAGATGATCGGATATGACACTCTTATGTGCAATGTGGTATGATGCTATGGCACTTGCTTACAAGCTTCTTTGCTCTCTTTCTTTTGCTTAAAAGCTTTATTTCTTCTTCTTTTTCTATGGCCACTTTTGCACAATGCACAAACCAAGATATCAATTGTGTATATGCGGGAACAAACTTGTGACACAAGATATGATACCAATATATGCACCACAATGGTATGGTATGTATGCTACGGGAAGTATGATCACTAATGTGCACAAGTAACATTGCCGACAATACTCAAATGGCTAGTCTCGATAGGCAAGTAACGCAAAATGGGCTAGGGGTTAACAATGCAATGGCAAGGGGAATATACAATGGTGTCGTCGAGGTTACCGTACTTTGCGATGATGAGTGGCGGTGTTCTTGATGTAGGTACCAAGATGATGGAGACTCGTCCCTAAGTAGCCGAAACACCTTAGGAAACGGAAAAACCGCGAACTCAAAATCTCAAATGACAAATGTCAAATGTCAAAAGGTGGTAGCGAAAAGCGGTGATGGTTTTGCACTAGGCAATGCGGAAGTGGAATGATGAGCTATACACGAGTCGGAGTTGAAGTTGTCGTCCCTAAGTAGGTGAAACACCTTAGGAGACACAAACCACAACTCAAACAAAATTGGGTTAGGTTGGGGTGGAAATGTATGGTGGGCACGTCTATGCGAAGTGGTGGTGGCGGTTGATGAAGAAGCAATTGTCCCTAAGTAGCCGAAACACCTTAGGAGACTCGAATCACTACTCAAGCAACCACTAATGTTATGGTTAACAAAATGGGTTAGGTTGCGGAAGTCGGTGGTGGCTATGCGGATGATATGGTGGAGGGCCAAGGCAAACTTGCCAAATTTTCAAAAATTTGATCGAGTCAAATGGTGTTGGTGGTATTTTTGTGGGATGGGGAATGCCAATAGCTTCAAAACGAGCTAAAGAACGTCAAAATCGGAGTCCGGATGAATTAGTTATGGACAAAACAAAAATCAGCCGAAGTTTGAAACTACAGGTTACGGACGTCCGGGAAAGGTCGGATGTCCGGTCGTCGGACGTCCGAGAAGGTCGGAAATCCGTAAATTCAGCTCGGGTTAGGGGTTCCGGTCGTCCGGGAAAGGTCGGACGTCCGGTCGTTCCTGGGGCTCCGGACGTCCGTAAAACGCCGGGTCAACGCGAAATCCGAGATCCGGGGCACGATTTTGAGTGGAAAATGGAGATTTCGGGGTCAAAATTGACGAGATTTTGTGGAGGAAAGATGGGGAAACTTGGGGAGATGCTAGATCCACTCGAAACCAAGCAAATCCATGGATCAAAATCAACAAAACATCATCAAACCAACAAATCACAAAAAAAATTGGGGCTATTTTTGGTGGGGATTTTCGAATTTAGGGAAGAACACAACAAAATTAGGCTAGAAAAAGAGGGGTATGGGCTCCAAAAACGTGATGAACGTGGCTCATGATACCAAGATGATGTAGGGCGGAGCCCTATGTGGACGATCTTTCACGTTTGGAGTGGATCCTACGGGGAACACGACGAACGAGCGGAAGAACACAAGGAAAAACACGAGGAGGAACGAGAGAAACTCAACCGACAAGTAATTGATCACACAAGGGCTAGATCACCGAACACATAAGGTAGCACAAGATTCAAAATCGACAAAGGAAAGATACAAGAGTAGCTGTTCTTATCCATGAGGAGGTCTTGATTGTCTTCCCTTGAAGGGGTCTTGAATCCCCTTGGGGGATCTTCTCCGATGAGATCGTGAGCTCCGAGGAGAAGTAACCAAGTGGACGAGCAAGGCTCTCACACAAAATATGAGCTAAACCATCGCTGACCTTAACTAGGAGGAGGTGCAGGAGTATATATAGTCTAGGTGAATGAAAGGGTAAGTGGCGTCGGCCCAACACACGGGCGGACGGTCGTCCGGACCTTCGGGACAGTCCGAACATCCGCAGATCGTCGGGCTTCCATAGATTTGGCTCGGATGGAGAAGTACCGGACATTCGGAGGGGTTCGGCCGTCCGGGGGCCTGGGAGTCGTTGGGCGTCCACTCTGGTCGGACGTCCGGCCGCTGGAGCGTGTGTTGGCCTGGTTTCCTTGGGCTGGCGTGACCTTCAGGGGCCAGACGTCTGGGCTGGGTCGGTCGTCCGGTGGCTGTAGCTTCGGGCAGCTCCTTCTCTTGGTCCATGTACTTGGCATCCTCGCTAGCTCTTCCGTTGGATGTGGTGGCTCTGTGGCTTTCCTCTAAGTACCTGATCATGCATAGCACACATGTTGGAGGTAGTAGCCATGTCTCACATGTAGAAAGTGAAGGTTCGGAGAGGAGCGAGTTCACCTTGTGTCGAGGTCTCGTCATATGTCCTCTTGGGGTTTGGAGAGTAGTCGGAGTGTACATGGGGATGAACGTGGGATGCTCCGCATCAACAAGCAAGAGAATGATGCAAGAATGGATGAGATTTGCGCCTTGTTGGTGAACCGGTCTCCTTCTACATCGTCATACTCAAGATGGAGCCACTCAATTCGACACTTCGACGACTCCTTCTCCGGCTCACGTACACAGTCATCGAACACTCTTCGACGAGCCACGCGTCAAGACCGTCATGCATCTCACAACCCGCTACACGACAAGCATTCACAAGAGCAAGACGATGAGCAAGTCCCTCGTCCTCAATCAAACCACGTCGTTTTTGCTCAAGGTCAAGAACGACAACGTCTTCGCCGCCAAGAAGAAGAAGAGTGAGCGCGTCTACACCAAGAGCAACAAGACGCCGAGGCTCAATGTCTTCAACAACCACAACGAGAAGCGCAAGCTCTTGAGGCGCAATGTGCCCTTCAAGAATCAAGTCGAGCTATCGCCAACCGCAATCGCGAACAACGTAATCAAGAGAGGAACTACCAACCGCGTGTGCAACGTCAAGCTCCACAAGCTCCTTCACAAGCTCGTCAAGCTCCACCTCAACCTCAAGTTCAACAAGAGCAAGTTGATCATGGACTTCCTCCACGCCAAGAGAAACATGAGGATGATTACCCTCACTGTCAAGGGTGTCATTTTCACCATCGCCAACAACACAAAGAAGAGCAACGCTATGGCAAACTCAAATTCACAATGCCCAAGTTCAATGGAAGCAATGATCCGGAAGAGTACCTCTCATGGGCATTGAAGGTCGACAAAATCTTTCGTTTGCATAACTATGAGGAAGAGAAGAAGATCGCTATGGCATCACTTAAGTTCCAAGACTATGTGCTCATATGGTGGGAACAATTCCTTGAGCGCCGACAAGCAAGAGGTGAAGCTCCAATCACCACTTGGGCTCAAATGAAGGATGTCATGCGAGCACGTTTTGTGCCAACCTATTACAACCGTGATCTCTTCAAGAAGCTACAACTCCTCAAGCAAGGAACAAAGAGTGTTGAAGAATACTACAAGGAAATGGAGATTGCCATGATTCGAGCCAATGTCACGAAGGATGATGAGCAAACTATGGCACGATTCTTGAATGGACTCAATCATCCCATCAAGAAGATCGCCGACTTCCAACCCTACTCCAACCTCATTGAGCTCGTGCATCAAGCGACCAAGGCGGAACGTCAAGTGCAAGATGACTTCAAGTATGCCAAGTACTCATCCAAGACCTACGTCTTCTCCACCAATCAAGCTTCAACAACTCCTCCAACATCTACATCAACCAAGCCTTATCCAAGCAATGACAACAAGTCAAGTTACAAGAAAACTTCGGAAAGTTCAAGTCGTCTTCATACTACAATTAACTTCAAGCTGCATGCTTCTTCATCTACTCCGACCGATGAGACTGTCAAGACAAGCTCCTTCAAGTGTTTCACTTGTGGCGGCCGAGGCCACAATTCCTATGAATGCACAACCAAGCGCACCATGATCCTCAACAACGATGGCACCTATGACTCCATCAGTGATGACGAGATAGAAGCTCTTGAGCAAGTGGCCATGCACTGGCGAGTGAACGAGGATGAAGATGATCAAGTCTTTTGTGATGAGGATTCGAGCCCCGCTCTCGTTGTCTCCAAGGTCTTGACTCTTCAACATCAACAAGAAGAAGACCAACGATGCCACATCTTCCACACAAAGGCCGGCATCAATGGAAGGTCCCTCAAGGTCATCATTGATGGAGGTAGTTGTCACAACTTGGCAAGTGAAGAATTATGCTACAAGCTTCAATTGGTCAAGAGGAAGCACCCGCACCCCTACAAGGTTCAATGGCTAAGTGACTCCGACACTATATGAGTTGAGCATACGGTCCAAGTCTCCTTAAAAATTGGTGCATATGAAGACACTTTGGAGTGTGATGTGGTCCCCATGACTGTTTTCCACCTCCTTCTTGGTAGGCCATGGCAATTCGACCGTGGTGTCATCCACAACGGGCGCACCAATCACTATAGCTTCAAGATGAAAGGGAAGGAGTATGTGCTACGACCTATATCTCCTAGTCAAGTGATAGCCGACAAGCAAGCCACTCATCGTGGAGAGAAGAGTGAGAAAGTGATCCACCAAAAAGTGAGTGAGAGCCACAAGCCAAACTTGAGCGCCTCTTCGCCTAGAGAGAAAAACTTAGTCCTATTTGCCACAAAAAGTGAGATGAGAGAAGTGTGTGAGAACCCATCAAGTGTTATGCACTTTGTCCTTGTGTGCAAGGATGGGGAACCAAAAGCTAACACCTCTCACGAGCTACCTTTCGTGTTTCAATCTCTTTTGCAGAAATTGCAAGATGTTTTCCCCGATGAGCTACCTACGGGTCTACCTCCTATACGAGGCATTGAGCATCAAATCGACCTCATCCCCGAAGCGCCCCTACCAAACAAAGCTCCATACCGCGTCAACCCGGAAGAAACTAAGGAGATCCAATGGCAAGTACAACAACTAATCGACAACGGTCATGTACGTGAAAGCCTAAGCCCTTGTGCCGTTCTGGTTATACTTGTGCCTAAGCCAGATGCAAGTTTCCGCTTGTGTTCCGATTGTAGACCTATAAATGCTATTACCATTCGCTATAGGCATCCCATTCCTCCCTTAGATGATATGCTTGATGAACTTAGTGGAGCCAACTTTTTCTCAAAAAATGATCTTAAAAGTGGCTATTACCAAATCCGCATTCAAGAGGGTGATGAGTGGAAAACTACTTTCAAAACCAAATTTGGCTTATATGAGTGTTTAGTCATGCCTATGGGTTTATCGGAGGCTCCCGGTACTTTCATGCGTCTCATGCATTATGTGCTTCGCCCTTATATTGGAGTCTTTGTTGTGGTTTACTTCGATGATACTCTTGTTTTTAGCAAAACCATGAAAGAGCATCTTAATCATGTTAGGGCTGTTTTGCAAACCCTTCGCAAGGAACGTCTTTATGCCAATTTGAAAAAAATGCACATTTGGTGCTGATAAAGTGGTTTTCTTGGGTTTTGTTGTATCTTCCAAGGGTGTCCATGTTGATGAATCTAAAATTAAAGCAATCAAAACTTGGCCCCAACCCACCAATTTGCAACAAGTGCATAGTTTTCTTGGTCTAGCAGGTTTTTACCGTTGCTTTGTGAAAGATTTTAGCACTATTGTCGCTCCTTCGCATGCTTTGAGTAAGAAGAATGCTCCTTTCATTTGGGGATCTTTGCAATCCACCGCTTTTGATGAGCTCAAGCCTTTGCTTACTCATGCTCCGATTCTTGCTTTGCCCAACTTTGACAAAACTTTTGAGGTTCATTGTGATGCAAGTGGTACCAGAATTGGCAGAGTTTTGATGCAAGAGAAACGAGCCATTGCATATTTTAGTGAAAAACTCTCCGGTGCTCAAATTAACTATCCCATCTATGACAAAGAATTGTATGCTTTAGTGCGTGTGCTACATG
Organism: Triticum aestivum; assembly: GCF_018294505.1. Taxonomy (NCBI): domain Eukaryota; kingdom Viridiplantae; phylum Streptophyta; class Magnoliopsida; order Poales; family Poaceae; genus Triticum; species Triticum aestivum. The sequence continues at coordinate 337,622,483 of NC_057810.1, forward strand.
TTTGGGAACATTATCTTAGACCTCATGAGTTTGTCATCCATACCGATCATGAAACGCTTAAGTACTTAAAAGGTCAAACTAAGTTGAACAAGCGTCATGCCAAATGGAGTGAATTTATTTAATATTTTCCCTATGTGATCAAGTACATTAAGGGTAAGTAAAATGTAGTTGCCGATGCACTTTCACGCATATGCACGCTTGTCACTAAACTTGAGTTGAATGTTATTGGCTTTGAGCACATAAAAGGCTTGTATGATAATGATCCATCTTTTGCGACTCCTTATGCTAAATGTTTAACGCATACATCTAGGGAACAATATTACGTCAAGGATAGTTATCTTATGAAAGCTAACAAACTATGCATTCCCAAGTCTTCTTTTCGTTTGCTCCTTTTGCAAGAGGCTGATGGAGGCGGGCTCATGGGACATTTTGGACGCAACAAGACATTCGCCACGCTCTCCAAGAACTACTTTTGGCCCAAGATGTTCCGCAACATCTCACGCTTCACCACCCAATGCTCTACATGTCGCAAAGCTTAGTCTAAAGCTCAATCCCATGGTCTTTACATGCCTCTTCCTATTCCATATCAACCTTGGGAAGACATTAGCATGGATTTTGTACTTGGTTTGCCTAGAACTCAAAATGGCAAGGATTCCGTGTTTGTTGTTGTGGACTGATTTTCTAAGATGGCACATTTTATTCCTTGCAACAAGATAGACGATGCTTCACACATTGCAAATCTCTTTTGTAGGGAAATCTTGCGTCTCCATGGAATACCAAAGACAATCGTCTCCGACCGTGACATCAAGTTCTTGAGTTACTTTTGGAAGACCCTATGCGCCAAGCTCGGAATCAAGCTCTTGTTCTCATCCGCATACCATCTTCAAACCGATGGCCAAACGGAGGTGATGAACCATACACTCTCCACTCTACTTCACGTGCTGATCAAGAAGAACATCAAGGAGTGGGAGGAGTGTCTACCCATCGCCGAGTATGCCTACAACCGTGAAAGACATACGACGATCGGCAAGTCCCCCTTCGAGGTCGTCTACGGCTTCAACCCGTTGTCCCCATTGGACATTCTACCTCTTCCTCTACAAGAGCGCACCAACCTCGACGCAAGTGCCCATGCAAGCTACATCAAGAAGATGCATGAAGATACAAGGCACACAATCGAGTGCCAAGTACAACGACTCGCGACCAAGCTCAACGTCAACAAGCATCCCATGATATTCAACATTGGAGACCACGTGTGGCTACACCTTCGCAAGGACTGCTTCCCCAACGAACGCAAGTCCAAGCTTCTCCCTCGAGCCGACGGACCCTTCAAGGTGCTAGCATGCTACAACAACAACGCTTACAAGATCGATCTCCCATGCGACAAGTACAACGTGAGCGACATCTTCAATGTCTCCGATCTCTCCCCGTACCATGGTGATGAGGATTTCGATCCGAGGTCGGATCTTTCCCACGGGGGGGGGGGGGGGGGGCGATGATGCGGAGCATCCTTCGGTCATCCCCATGGACCTTCCATCGTCTCACCAAGCACCAAGAGGACCCATGACTAGAGCACGAGCTAGAGCTCTCGAGACCGAGGTGACTTCTCTCCTTAGTGATATATCACATGATCCTCTCGAGACATGGCTACTACCTCAATCTGGAATGTTGTGCATGATTAGGTACCAAGAGGACCCTCCCGAGGATGCACATGAAGATGGCCAAGACACCAAGTCCATGGAAGAAGAGAACCAATGGAAGAAGGCAAGAACAGCCTCCAGGCACCGGACATCCGGCCAGGACCCCGGACATCCGGCCCCTGGAGATCTACACGGCCAGCCCTCTGCAGAAGAAACTACAGCGACCAAACATCCGACATCCAGCCCGGACATCCGGCCCCCACCAGAAATCCGGCCAAAGTCCCGGACATCTGGCACCAGCGACCAGAGAGCACAAAAGCTTGCCCCGTCAGCCCGAACATCCGGCGATCACCCCGGACATCCGGCGCCTCCCGAGGCAGCGGACATCCGGCCCCTCCGGGCGGACATTCGGCGTCGCTCATCCAGAGAGCAGAACAACCATCTGCGCCAACCCAGACATCCGGCCCCTCGCGAGCCACCGGACATCTAGCCTGATGCCCGGACGTCCAGCCTTCCCAGCGCTTGCGTGCGCGAGTTGGGCTGAGCCCATGTACCCCTTCGCTCCTAGACTATATATACTCCATCCCCACCTACGTTTTAGGGTTAGCATTGTGATAGCTCATTTAGAGACAGAGCTCTGCTCATCCGTACCGGATCTACTCCACGTGAGGGATCGTGCCTCCTCGGAGAAGATCCATTCGGATTCAAGGCCTCAATCCGGAGAAGACAATCAAGACCTCCTCATGGAGAAGAACGGTTCCCTTTGTATCCTTCCTTTATTGATTTTGGATCATGTGTTACCTTATGCTTTCGGTGATCTAGCCCTTGTGTGATCGATTACTTGTCGGTTGAGTGATTCTCTCGTTTCTCCCCGTGTTTTCCCTTGTGTTTTCCCCGCGTTCCTCGTGTTCCCCCGTAGGATCCACTCCAAACATGAAAGATCGGCAACCTAGGGTTCCGCCCTACATCAAGTAGCTTCGTGCAGAGCATTGTAGACATACAATATTTGCAAAATACACATGACTCTGAATGTGACAGACCCGTTGACTAACCTTCTCTCACGAGCAAAACATGATCATACCTTAGTACTCTTTGGGTGTTAATCACATATTGATGTGAACTAGATTATTGACTCTAGTAAACCCTTTGGGTGTTGGTCACATGACGATGTGAACTATGGGTGTTAATCACATACATATGTGAATATTGGTGTTAAATCACATGGTGATGTGAACTAGATTATTGACTCTAGTGCAAGTGGGAGACTGAAGGAAATATGCCCTAGAGGCAATAATAAAGTTATTATTTATTTCCTTATTTCTTGATTAATGTTTATTATTCATGCTAGAATTGTATTAACCGGAAACATAATACATGTGTGAATACATAGACAAACATAGTGTCACTAGTATGCCTCTACTTGACTAGCTCGTGAATCAAAGATGGTTAAGTTTCCTAGCCATAGACATGAGTTGTCATTTGATTAACGGGATCACATCGTCAGGAGAATGATGTGATTGACTTGACCCATTCCGTTAGCTTAGCACTTGATCATTTAGTATGTTGCTATTGCTTTCTTCATGACTTATACATGTTCCTGTGACTATGAGATTATGCAACTCCCGTTTACCGGAGGAACACTTTGTGTGCTACCAAACGTCACAACGTAACTGGGTGATTATAAAGGAGCTCTACAGGTTTCTCCGAAGGTACTTGTTGAGTTGGCGTATTTCAAGATTAGGATTTGTCACTCCGATTGTTGGAGAGGTATCTCTGGGCCCTCTCGATAATGCACATCACTATAAGCCTTGCAAGCAATGTGACTAATGAGTTAGTCGCAGGATGATGCATTACATAACGAGTAAATAGACTTGCCGGTAACGAGATTGAACTAGGTATTGAGATACTAACGAGGACATCAATACCATTGTTACACCCACAACCCCAACTGCTATACATACTGGACCAATTACTAGAGCTCGCGCACGCCAATTAAATAACCAAGTACTTCCGTTTCTTGGTAATGATTCTAATGTTCGTGAGAATATGATGCTGCCTAAATTGGATACATTTGTTTTGCTTACAAATGAAGGGCCTAGCTTGGAGAAGGATGAACATTGGAGCAAGACCAAGCATGGAGATGATGGCATGCGCAAGGGGAACAAGAACGGAGTTACAAGTGATGATTTTAGAACGTTGAAGCCACCATAATGAGTGCATGAAGCCTTGGACAAAATATACAAGATGCTACTTCATAACTTTCATCCAGAGGCTATTCTAGGTGCTGCGTCACCTTATTATTGGGCCAGGCCCATGTATTTTCGAAATACTTGAGTATAGGCTGTTTTTAGAGTCCGTATGTGTGGGGAAACAAGAGATGGGGTTGGTTTCAGACCCCTTCCCCAAGGGCCAAGAAATTCCCCCCTCTTCCTCCATATATACAACCCTTAGGGCGTTGATGAGGACATCAATACCATTGTTATACCCACAACCCCTACTGCTACATATACTGGACCAATTACTAGAGCTCGCGCATGCCAAATAAATTATCAGGTACTTTCGTTTCTTGGTAACGATTCTAATGTTCATGAGAATATGATGCTACCTAAATTGGATACATTTGTTTTGCTTACAAATGAAGGGCCTAGCTTGGAGAAGGCTGAACATTGGAGCACGAACACGCATGGAGATGATGGCATGTGCAAGGGGAACAAGAATGGAGTTACAAGTGATGATTTCAGGACTTTGAAGCCACCATAATGGGTGCATGCAGCCTTGGACGAAATATACAAGATGCCACTTCATAAATTTTGTCTCGAGGCTATTCTAGGTGCTGCGTCACCTTATTATTGGGCCAGGCCCATGTAATTTAGAAATACATAAGTATAGGCTATTTTTAGAGTCCGTATGTGTGGGGAAACAAGAGATAGGGTTGATTTCGGACCCCTCCACCAAGGGCCACGAAATTCCCCCCTCTTCCTCCATATAAACAGCCCTTAGGGCACCGTTTAGACTTTGGGTTTTGTTTAGATTAAAAGTTCGCCATAGCTGCAACTTCGCGTAGTTCCTTTGTGTTCAACGACCAGACAAAGGCGTCACAGAACCCCACCTTGATCAATAAAGCTTTCATCTTATATTCACAATATCTAGATTGCAATCTCAGTTTCTTGCTTGTTCTTCATTTGCTCGCAGGAAACAGACCCTCGTGGTCATCCTGGTCAGGTTGATCGTGCTCCGGCGTGGTCAATAACCTCTCGGAGTTGGTTTAGCGATTGCTAAGGCGCGACGTCCTCGCACGTTCATAGTCGGATCGTCAAAGTCGACTTCCACCAAAGCGAAATCCATCATCTCATCGAAAGACGGGACACCTTTGCCTCTATCAAGTGGTATCAGATTTTCAGGTTGCTTGGTGAGATTTTACAGTTTTTCGTAGTTTAGATCGAGTCTGTTTCTTCATACCTATAGTCCACGAAAAAAATTAGGGTTAGTTCATCCTAGCCGAACCAATCTGAGCCTTTGCATAATCTTTTCTGTATTTGCGTTGTTGAATTTGCGGTTGCTTCGTCATGTCAAGTTGTTGGTCTTAGCGTCTAGTCTTTAGAGTTTCGAGTTCTGTTCACGGGTATTCACGCCGCCGCCGCATCATCATCATCGCCCTGCCATATACCACCACCGCTTATCCGCTACTAATCCGAGTCCATATACCACCACCAATCCGATTCCATATACCACCTGTTGTAGGGTCAAACCCTAGGAAGGATCCTTTCACACTTGGAGGGGGGAAAGGAGGATAACACTCAAGAACACCAAGAAAAAATCTCTCAAACAAACCCAAATATGACATCCACTAGATTAGCACACATGAGTTCCACAAGATTACAAGATCAATACAAGGAGAGTGGCACTAGGTAAATTCTTCCCACTAGGTGAGGTCTTGATGTTCTTCTCCAAGAGGAGGCCTTGACAATCCAATGGATTCTTCCCTAGGTGGGGGCTTGAGCTCCTAAGAGGAGGGGATACAAGGAGCAAAGGCTCACAATGTTTAGTCTAATCTTTGCTAACCCTACAAATGACCTAGGAGGTGTCCTTATATAGTCTAGGGGCAAAACAAGGTAAGAAGAGAGGGGTACAAGGACAAAAAGGCCATAAACGCGTGGCTGGACGAAGGGGGCCGGGCACCCAGCCAACTTGGGTCGGGCACCCGGGCTGCTCAGGAGCCGGTTGGTGGGGGGGCGGGCACCCGGGGGCTCAAGTCCCGGGCACCCGAGGTGGCGCTGGAGGTGGCCTGGCGGGGTGGCCGGGCACCCGGGCCTGGCTGGCCAGGCACCCGGGGCCGGCTGGGTGTGGCCAAGTCGAAGCCCGCGCACCCGGGGCTGGTTGGACGGGCACCCGGGGCCGGCTGGGCGCATTGGGCCGGGCACCCGAGGCCAGCTGGGGCGCGGCCTGGGCAGGGGCCGGGCACCCAGGGCTGAGATGGCTGGGCAACCGGGGCGTCCAGGGGGTTTGGCCCTCCCCTTGTCTTCGATTCCGGGCACCCGAGGTCCTTCCGTCCGGGCACCCGGGGTGTCCAGGAGCTTCTTCTCTTCCTTCTCTTGCTCCATGGTTGCTTGCAGCTCCATCTTCTCCTTCTCACGATGATCTCCAATGTACCTAAGAACACATATTGTATCTCTTTGAGGTAGAATCCCATTCTCAAGTGAAACCGAACGAAACTCGAAGAGGAGAGAATCAACCTCGTTCTCGATGGCGCGTACACGTGCTCTTGTCATTGGTCCACTCGGTGCTTGCGGTGGTGCTGGAGTGTTGGTGTGAGTAGTCGAGGGATGCTCCGCATCATCTTCCCCCCTTGGGAGAGATCCGTCCACGGATCGTGCTCTTCATCACCATGGTACTTGGCCAAGTCTTTGACATTGAATATGTCGCTAACCTTGTACTTGTCGCGTGGGATGTCGACCTTGTAGGCGTTGTCGTTGTAGCGTGCGATCACCTTGAATCGTCCATCGGCTCATGGTAGTAGCTTGGACTTGTGTTCCTTGGGGAAGCGGTCTTTGCAGAGATGTATCCATACTTGATCACCCCGTTGGAACACCATCGGAGACTTGTTGATGTTGAGCTTGGCGGTGAGGCGTTGCACTTGGCGCTCGATCGTGGAACGTGTTTCTTCATGCATCTTCTTGAGGTAGGCGGCTCTTGCACTTGCGTCCATGTTTGCTCGTTCTTGAAGCGGTAGAGGAAGGATGTCCAATGGCGACAAAGGGTTGAAACCATAGACGACCTCGAAGGGGGACTTGCCGGTTGTCGAGTGTCTTGCACGGTTTTAGGCGTACTCGGCGACGGGTAGGCACTGCTCCCACTCCTTGATGTTCTTCTTGATCAACACAAGTAGGAGAGTCGCAAGCGTCTGGTTTGTGACTTCCGTTTGGCCATCGGTTTGAGGATGATATGCCATGGAGAATAGTAGCTTGATCCCGAGCTTGGCGCATAGTGTCTTCTAAAAGTAGCTTAAGAACTTGACGTCTCGATCCGACACAATTGTCTTTGGCACGCCGTGCAACCTCAAGATTCCCTTACAAAAGAGATTGGCAACATGTGAAGCGTCGTCTATGTTATTGCATGGGATAAAACGAGCCATTTTAGAGAAACGGTCCACAACAACAAAAACGGAATCCTTGCCATTTTGAGTTCTAGGTAACCCAAGCACAAAATCCATGCTAATGTCTTCCCAAGGTTGATGTGGAATAGGTAGAGGCATATGTAAACCGTGGGATTGAGAGTGTGACTTAGCTTTTCAACATGTAGAGCACCGGTTGGTGAAGCGGGCAACATCGCGAAACATCTTGGGCCAATAATAGTTCTTGGAGAGTGTGGCGAAAGTCTTGTCGCGTCCGAAGTGTCCCATGAGTCCACCCCCATGAGCCTCTTGCAAAAGGAGCAAACAAAGAGAAGACCTGGGAATGCATAGTTTGTTAGCTCTCATAAGATAACCATCTTTGATATAATATCTTTCCCAAGAAGTATGCGTCAAACACTTAGAATAAGGAGTAGCAAAAGTCAAATCACCCTCATACTAATCTTTGATATGATCAAATCCTATGACATTCAATTCAAGTTGATTAAGTAACATGCATTTGTGGGAAAGGGCATCCGCCACCACGTTTTCTTTGCCCTTAATGTACTTTATCACATAGGGAAAAGATTCAATGAATTCACTCCATTTAGCATGCCATTTGTTCAACTTGGTTTGACCTTTGAGGTATTTAAGTGTTTCATGATCGGTATGTATGACAAACTCATGCGGTCTAAGGTAATGCTCCCACACATGTAACACACGCACTAAAGCAATTTGTCATAGATGAGATAGTTAAGTTGAGCACCGGAAAGTTTTTCACTAAAATAAGCAATAGCTCATTTTTCTTGCATCAAAACTCCACCAATTCTGGTACCACTTGCATCGCAATGAACCTCAAAAGTTTTGTCAAAGTTGGGTAAAGCAAGAATCGGAGCATGTGTAAGCAAAGATTTGAGCTCATCAAAAGCGGTTGATTGCAAAGGTCCCCAAACAAAAGGAGCATTCTTCTTGCTCAAAGCGTGCAAAGGAGCGGCAATAGTGCTAAAATCTTTCACAAAGCGATGATAAAAACCCGCAAGGCCAAGAAAACTTCACACTTGTTGCAAATTGGTGGGTTGGGGCTAATTTTTAATTGCTTCAATTGTAGAATCATCAACATGGACACCCTTGGAAGATACAAAAAAACCCAAGAAAACCACTTTGTCAACAACAAATGTGCACTTTTTCATGTTGGCATAAAGACTTCCCTTGCGATGTGTTTGCAAAACAGACCTAACATGATTAAGATGCTCTTTCTTGGTTTTGCTAACACAAGAATATCATCAAAGTAAACCACAATAAAGACTCCAATATAAGGGCGAAGTACATGATGCATGAGACGCACGAAAGTACCGGGAGCCTCCGATAAACCCATAAGCATGACTAACCATTCATATAAGCCAAATTTGGTTTTGAAAGCGGTTTTCCATTCATCACCCTCTTGTATGCGGATTTGATAATAGCCACTTTTAAGATCAATTTTTGAGAAAAAGTTGGCTCCACTAAGTTCATCAAGCATATCATCTAAACGAGGAATGGGATGCCTATAGTGAACGGTAATAGCATTTATGGGTCTACATTGGAACATAAGCGAAAGGTACCGTCTTGCTTGGGCACAAGTATAACGGGAATGACACAAGGTCTTAAGCTTTCACGTACATGACCGTTGTCGATGAGTTGTTGTACTTGCCGTTGAATCTCCTTTGTCTCTTCGGGGTTAACGCGGTAGGGAGCCTTCTTTGGAAGAGGAGCGCCGGGGATGAGGTCGATTCGATGCTCAATGCCTCGAAGAGGAGGTAGACCCGGAGGTAGCTCATCGGGGAAAACATCTTGAAATTCCTGCAAAAGAGATTGAAACACCATAGGTAGCTCGTGAGAGGTGTTAGTTTTTGGTTCTCCATCCTTGCACACAAGGACAAAGTGCATCACACTTGATGGGTTCTCACACACTTCTCTCATCTCACTTTTTGTGGCAAATAGTATGAGGTTTTTCTCTCTAGGCAAAGAGGCACTCAAGTTTGGCTTGTGGCTCTCACTCACGTTTGGGTGGATCACGTTCTCACTCTTCTCTCTATGATGGGTGACTTGCTTGTCGGCTATCACTTGACTAGGGGACATAGGTCGTAGCACATATTCCTTCCCTTTCATCTTGAATCTATAGTGATTGGTACCCCATTGTGGATGACACCACGGTCGAATTGCCATGGTCGACCAAGAAGGAGGTGGCAAACGGTCATTGGGACCACATCACACTCCAAAGTGTCCTCATATGCACCAATTTTCAAGGAGACTTGGACCGTATGCTCAACTCGGATAGTGCCGGGGTCACTTAGCCATTGAACCTTGTAAGGGTGCGGATGCTTCCTCTTGACCAATTGAAGCTTGGGGCATAGTTCTTCACTTGCCAAATTGTTGTAACTACCTCCATCGATGATGACCTTGACGGACCTTCCATTGATGCCGGCTGAGGGAGTCCTGGACTAGGGGGTGTCCGGATAGCCGAACTATCATCATCGGCCGGACTCCAAGACTATGAAGATACAAGATTGAAGACTTCGTCCCGTGTCCGGATGGGACTTTCCTTGGCGTGGAAGGCAAGCTTGGCGATACGGATATGTAGATCTCCTGCCATTGTAACCGACTCTGTGTAACCCTAGCCCTCTCCAGTGTCTATATAAACCGGAGGGTTTTAGTCCATAGGACAGAACAACAATCATACCATAGGCTAGCTTCTAGGGTTTAGCCTCCTTGATCTCGTGGTAGATCCACTCTTGTACAACCCATATCATCAATATCAATCAAGCAGGAGTAGGGTTTAACCTCCATCGAGAGGGCCCGAACCTGGGTAAAAACATCGTGTCCCTTGTCTCCTGTTACCATCCGCCTAGACGCACAGTTCGGGACCCCCTACCCGAGATCCGCCGGTTTTGACACCGACATTGGTGCTTTCATTGAGAGTTCCTCTGTGTCGTCACCGATAGGCTCGATGGCTCCTTCGATCATCAACAACAACGACACAGTCCAGGGTGAGACTTTTCTCCCCGGACAGATCTTCGTATTCGGCGGCTTTGCACTGCGGGCCAATTCGCTTGGCCATCTGGAGCAGATCGAAAGCTACGCCCGTGGCCGTCAGGTCAGATCTGGAAGTCTGAAATTCATGGCTGACATCCGCGGAGACTTGATCTTCGATGGATTCGAGCCACGGCCGAGCGTGCCGCACTGTCATGATGGGCATGATTTAGCTCTGCTGCATGTGTCCGCTCCGACCCTCGATTCGGAGCCGGCTGCACAGATCGAGGATGGGTGGCTAGACACCGCCTCGGGGGCTGCAACCTCTACGGCGAGGGAGCCGAATACTGACCTTGTCCCTTGTGAAGATCGTGACTCCGAGGTGCCGGACTCCTCGCCGGACTCCGAACCTCCCGCGCCCCCTTCAATCGAATCCGATTGGGCGCCGATCATGGAGTTCACCGCTGCGGACATCTTTCAACACTCACCTTTCAGCGACATCCTGAATTCGCTAAAATATCTCTCGTTATCAGGAGAGCCCTGGCCGGACTGCGGTCAGGACGGTTGGGATGCGGACGATGAAGAAATTCAAAGCCCACCCACCACCCATTTAGTAGCCACTATCGATGATCTAATCGACATGCTAGACTTCGACTCCGAAGACATCGATGGTATGGATAACGATGCCGGAGACGACCAAGAACCAGCGCCCACTGGGCACTAGAAAGCCACCTCGTCATACGACATATACATGGTGGACATCCCAAAGGATGGGAATGGCGATGGAACAGCGGAGGAAGACCCCTCCAGGAAACAGCCTAAGCGCCGGCGTCAGCGGCACCGCTCTAAATCCCGCCACAACAAGAATGGAGATTCCGGCATCGGAGATAATAACACCCCAGACAGTGCCGAAGACAACCCCCTCCAGCAAGATTCAGCACAGGAGGACGGAGAAGCCAGCCCTCATGAGAGAGTGGCAGACAAAGAGGTAGAGGATGATAATTACATGCCTCCCTCCGGAGATGAGGCAAGCCTCGACGACGACAAATTCGCCGTGCCTGAGGATCCCGTCGAACAAGAGCGTTTCAAATGCAGGCTTATGGCCATGGCAAACGGCCTCAAGAAAAGGCAGCAACAGCTTAGAGCTGATCAAGATCTGCTAGCCGACAGATGGACTGAAGTCCTTGCGGCCGAAGAGCATGAACTCGAACGCCCCTCCAAAAGCTACCCCAAACGCAAGCTGCTCCCCCGATTAGAGGAGGAGGCATATAAACCTGCATCACCAGCGCACAATACGGCTGACCGACCACCTCGTGGCCGCGACAAAGAGGCCTCTAGGCCCTCCACTAGAACAGTACCCCGACATCACTCGAAAAGCACAAAGCCACAGGGGAACGCTCTGGACTTGCGAGATATATTGGAGGATAAGGCAAGACAATCAAGATCGATCTACGGATTGCGTGGGCGCCCCATGATACGCGACAACATCTGCCGCGCCGGACACAGCAAGTCCGGCCGGGCCGAACACAGTAGACAAAGCTCGTTCGAGCTACGTCGTGATATAGCCCAATACAGAGGCGCCGCACACCCACTATGCTTCACAGATGAAGTAATGGATCATCAAATCCCCGAAGGGTTTAAACCCGTGAATATTGAATCCTACGATGGCACAACAGACCCCGCGGTTTGGATCGAAGACTATCTCCTTCATATCCACATGGCCCGCGGTGATGATCTTCACGCCATCAAATACCTCCCACTCAAGCTTAAAGGACCAACTCGGCATTGGCTTAACAGCTTGCCAGCAGAATCAATTGGGTGTTGGGAGGACCTGGAAGCCGCATTCCTTGATAACTTCCAGGGCACGTATGTGCGACCACCAGACGCTGACGACCTAAGACATATAATTCAGCAGCCAGCCGAATCGGCCAGACAATTCTGGACACGGTTCTTAACTAAGAAAAATCAAATCTTCGACTGTCCAGATGCGGAGGCCCTCGCGGCTTCAAACATAACATCCGCGACGAGTGGCTTGCCCGGCACCTGGGACAGGAAAAGCCGAAATCCATGGCAGCCCTCACATCACTCATGACCCGCTTCTGCGCGGGAGAGGACAGCTGGCTAGCCCGCAGCAACAACCTCAGCAAAAATTCTGGCAGTCTGGATACCAAGGACCGCAACGGCAGGTCGCATCGCAACAAGCACAAATGCTGCATTAACGGCGACAATACTGAGGATATGGCAGTCAATGCCGGATTCAAAGGCTCCAAACCCGGTCAGCGGAAAAAGCCATTCAAAAGAACTACTCCGGGTCCGTCCAATTTGGACCGAATACTCGACCGCTCGTGCCAGATACACGGCACCCCCGAAAAGCCAGGTAACCACACCAACAGGGAATGTTGGGTATTCAAGCAGGCAGGCAAGCTAATTGCCGAAAACAATGACAAGGGGCTGCATTGCGATGATGAGGAAGAGACCCGACCGCCGTACAATAGAGGACAGAAGGGTTTCCCTCCCACAAGTGCGGATGGTGAACATGATATACGCAACCCACATACCCAAGAGGGAGCGGAAGCGTGCACTCAGGGACGTATAAGCGATGGAGCCAGTCGCCCCGAAGTTCAACCCATGGTCCTCCTGCCCGATCACTTTTGATCGAAGGGACCACCCCACCAGCATCCGCCACGGCGGATTCGCCGCATTGGTTTTAGACCCAATCGTCGATGGATTTCACCTCACCAGAGTCCTGATGGACGGCGGCAGCAGCCGGAACCTGCTTTATCAGGACACAGTGCGAAAGATGGGCATAGACCCCTCAAGGATTAAACCCACAAAGACGACCTTCAAAGGTGTCATACCAGGTGTAGAGGCCAATTGTACAGGCTCGGTTACACTGGAAGTGGTCTTCGGATCCCCGAATAACTTCCGAAGTGAGGAGTTAATCTTTGACGTAGTTCCGTTTCGCAGTGGCTATCATGCTCTACTCGGACAGACCGCGTTTGCAAAGTTCAATGCGGTGCCGCACTACGCATACCTCAAGCTCAACATGCCAGGCCCTCGAGGAGTCATCACGGTCAACGGAAACACTGAACGCTCTCTCCGAATGGAGGAACATACAGCTGCTCTCGCGGTAGAAGTACAGTGCAGCCTCTTAAGGCAATTCTCGAGTCCGGCCGTTAAGCGACCGGACACGGCTAAACGCGCCCGGAGTAACCTACAACAAGACCACCTGGCACGTTCCGAGCACACGTAGCAATGCGGCCCCAACCCCAGTCCTTGCAAAATTGCAAGACTGTTCCTTCGCATACATCATTATGCTCTAGAGATACCATGGGCATAGGGGGAGGGGCACGACCACGACAGGCCCAGAATGCGGCTTAACCACACCAGGGGCTCCCAAGTGTGTCATTCTTTTTTTTCCTTTTTCTTTTTTTTTCTTACCCACAGGACTCCGTTCACCAGAGGCCCTGTCCGGTAGTAGACCTGCCGAACTCACGATGCAACAGCCAGTGAAGGAGAAAGGCTACGACGAGTATCCAGGTGGTCTCCATTACGAGCATTAAATCTGTTTTATACACTATTCCGCAGCCTACCCCTGGAGGGGGACATGTTTAATAGTCCCATCCCTTGCTTACCGCACTATTTGTATCGTTTTGCATTCATGGCAGTATTTCTTGAATAAACAATGCATCGCTTTTTTGCTTATAATTGCATTCCTTTCTTATACATATGTTCATTTATGACATGTTGCATCCGTACACTTTGGTACGGCTAAATACACCAGGGGCTTAAGTTCCCCATATTATGGTGTGATAAGTCCAAACACTTTCACAAGTGCGGCACCCCGAACTTATAGCATTATATGCATCGGCTCCGAATCATGTCTTGGGTCAATAGTTGGTTTTGCCCGGCTCCCATATTTTGGTACCTTACGTTCCGTTGTATCGGCTAAGGTAGTGCTGGGAGAACCACTGCGATTGTGCCCCAGTTGAGCTGGGCGAGCGCCTCAGTGGAGAAAGCTAAAACTGACCGTCATGATGAGGCGAGAGCCGGTCGCTGTTCGAGAGGTTTTTTCGAGTCCCTAAAGACTTATGCCGCTTAGAGCGAGGAACCGGCTTCGTCCGGCCCAGGCGTGGATAGCGCCCCGAACTCGGTCTTCCGAACACTAGGGTCTTCGCCGAAATTTTAAATTATAGAATTCTATGGCTAAGTGAGAGTGTTCAAGCACTATAAGTCCGGTTGCCTTGTTTGTTGTGTTGAGCGCCTCCCTAGATGGACCCAAAAATGGGAACAAGAGCGCTCAAGTTTATCCCGAACACCCCAGCACTCGTGGCATGGGGGCTGAAGCCGACGACTTGTCATCTCTCAGATTTGATAAACGGCCGCACAGAAGGTAATATTTTAAATTAACAAGCGTTGCTTAGCGCATATGAACAAAGTTTTCAGCGCACAGGATAACAAAATGCGAGTCTACTCAAATATTACATCTTTGGAGCACTCACCCGCAATAATGCGGGCACCCTTCAGGACACCCTTATAATACATCTCGGGCATGTGATACTCCTTGCCCGGCGGTGGCGCATCCGTCACAAGCTTCTCAGCGTCCATCTTGCCCCAGTGCACCTTAGCACGGGCAAGGGCCCGACGGGCACCTTTAATGCAGGCGGAGTGCTTGATGACTTCAACCCATGGACAAGCATCCACCAGCCGCCACACCAGGCCGAAGTAGCTCCCAGGCATGGCCTCCTTGGGCCACAGCCGAACTATGAGGCCCTTCATGGCCTGTTCGGCCACCTTGTGGAGCTCGACCAGCTACTTCAGCTGGTCGCTAAGGGGCACCGAATGTCCGGCCTCAGCATATGAGACCAGAAGACCTTCTCCGTCGAGCTCCCCTCCTCGGCCCTGTAGAAAGCGGCAGCATCGGACACGCTGCGGGGCAGATCTGCGAATGCTCCTGGAGAGCTCCGAATTCGGGTAAGTAATAGGTAATTCACATTCACATGCTTGCTTTGCATGAAAAATGCCTTACCCGCCGCTATTTTCTTCAACGCCTCGATTTCCTGGAGGGCCTTGTGGGCTTCGGCCTTAGCGGCTTTGGCACTCTCAAGAGCCGATGCAAGCTCGGACTCTCGAGTCTTCGAGTCGCGCTCCAAACTCTCATGTTTTTCCACGAGAGCCTGGAGCTCTTGTTGTACCTCCGCCACCCGCGCCTCCTGCTTCTCTCGCCCAGCACGCTCCGCGGCCGCATTAGGTTCGGCCGCGGACACCGCCTCCTTCAGGGACACCACCTCGTTCGTGGCCCCTGGAGTACCCACATTATCCTTGTCATTCCTCTTGCAACCAAATCCTTTTCTGTAAGGTACAACTTTAATAAGGTGTTACTCACCTTCCTTGTCCTCGAGCTGCTTCTTGGCACGACCGAGCTCGCTCTCGGACCACTCGAGGCTTTGCTTCAAAGCATTGACCTCCGTAGTCAGTGCGGCAGAGGTCAGCAGCGCAGCCTGCAATCCCATATTGACATATTTTTTAAGACTCCCATGTAATCTTTTTAGATCCTCAGTTCGGCTTTTCTTTCTGAACACCGAACCGAGCATCAGGGGCTACTGTCTATGCGGTACTATTTTACATATATTAAAATTCTTACCTCAAAGCCTGTTAGAAGGCTGTTGTAGGCCTCGGTCAGCCCGCTTTTGGCAAGCTGAACCTTCTGTATCACCGCACTCATGACAGTGCGGTGTTCCTCTTTGATGGAAGCGCCGTTGAGCGCCTCCGGCAAGTTATCCGGTGCCTCCGGTTGGACGGAGGCCGCTGGCGTCACAGTCTTGCCCTTCTTACGAAGGGGCCGCCCGCCGGACTCCGGAACCACTGCAGGTTCCGGTGTGGAGTCCGGTACGAAGTCCGGGAGGTTGCCCTATGGCACCTTCGGGGCCTCCTCCTCCGGGAGGGTCCCTCTCTGGGATCCCACCTCGGCATCGTCAGCATCACGGGGGGTGGAGGCGGTCGGAAGTGAAGTACTATCCACATCCGACGTACCCAAGGACCCGCTCGACGAAGCGGGAAGATCATCCTTGGGCGGACTGCAGGGTTGTATGCGGCATTAGAAAGACACCGTGTGGCGGAAAGAAAAATCATGAAGTTATTCGGGAGTCTGGATACTTACGATCTCGCCAGGGAATTGGCCCTTGAGGGCCACTCCTCGTCGCAGTCGCCAACATTGGCGGAACAGTCCGGGGGAAGGGTCCTTCCCTTCTTGGACCCTCCGGCCTCCCTCGATGGGGAGGCCTTCCTCTTCTTCTCTCCCCCCGCTGGGGGAGAGGCCTCTTTCTTCTCCTCCTCGTCCTCGTGGGAGGAGTTCGCCTCGGTGTCATCGAATGATGAATCCGATACCACCTGACGCCGGGAACTCCTTCGGGTTCCCGTGGCCTTCTTCTTGGCCTTCTTTTCTGGCACTACGTAAAGTGCCGGGACCAGCAGCCCTGTTAGACGGGAATCCGCTGGGTCTTCTAGAAGGGGAGCCGGACAGTTAACCTGTCCGGACGTCGCTTGCCATGCCTGTTAAAGGTGTTGGGAGTTTAGATCCCGCATAAAGTCAAAACATGAAAAGCAAGTGTCCCATAAAGGATAACATGGCTTACCTCGCCAGCCAGACGCTGCGAGCTGAATCCGCGATCTTCGGTAGCGGATGCGGGAGCTTCGGCACCCTTGAACAGCACCCTCCAGGCATCTTCGTATGTAGTGTCGAAGAGCCCGCTCAAGGTCCGGTGCTGTGCCGGATCAAACTCCCACAAATTAAAGTCCCGTTGTTGGCAGGGGAGAATCCGGCGGACGAGCATGACCTGGATCACGTTGACAAGCTTGAGCTTCTTGTTCACCAGGGTTTGGAGATAGGACTGGAGTCCGGTCAACTCTTCCGAACTACCCCATAGCAGGCCCTTCTCTTTCCAGGAGGTGAGCCGCATGGGGATGCCAGATCTGAATTCGGGGGCCGCTGCCCATTTAGGGTCACGCGGCTCGGTGATGTAGAACCACCCTGATTGCCACCCTTTGATGGTTTCCACGAAGGCGCCCTCGAGCCAAGTGACGTTGGGCATTCCATGGCGCCTCCGCACTCTGCTTGGCTACCCTTCACAACCTTCGGCTTGACATTGAAGGTCTTTAGCCACAAGCCGAAGTGGGGCTGGATGCAGAGGAAGGCCTCGCACACGACGATAAACGCTGAGATATTGAGGATGAAATTCGGGGCCAGATCGTGAAAATCCAGGCCATAGTAGAACATGAGACCCCGGACAAAGGGGTGGAGTGGGAAGCCCAGTCCGCGGAGGAGATGGGGAAGGAATACCACCCTCTCATGGGGCCCGGGGGTGGGGATGAGCTGCCCCTCGTCGGGGAGCCGGTGCGCGATGTCGCTGGACAGATATCCGGCGCTGCGCAACTTCTTGATGTGCCCCTCTGTAACGGAGGAGGCCATCCACTTGCCTCCCGCTCCGGACATGGCTGGAGATGGTCAAGGTGAGATGTGCAGAATTGGGTGCTGGAGCTCGAGTGTGCGGAGATGGATAAGCAAAGAAGGAAGAAGGCATAGGTAAAAAGGTGGATCCTTATCCCCTTATATATGGGCGGACGAAACTATGCCTCCCCACCGGCCTGGTAAAACTCGCTTATCTCCCAAGCGCTGCGATCAATGGCGCGGTTGGGTTACCCACGTCCATATTGATGGGAATCCCAGAATAAGGGGAGCACGATCTCTGCTTCGACAAGACGTGCCAAGGAAACCGCTTCGCTAAACGCGCTGAGGTGGTATAATAAAAATGATTCAAGTAAAGGGTTGGTTGTGGTGTGACGTCACGCCACAAAATACGTCAACAGATTGAACTTGTGTAAATACTATTCTCTCTACGGTGGTACGTGGAATTTATTTTGCAGAGCCGGACACTATCCTGGTGTTCACAATCTTCTATAAATTATTCGGAGGAGGAACCCGCCTTGCAATGCCGAAGACAGTATGCGCGCCGGACTCGTCGTCATTGAAGCCTGGTTCAGGGGCTACTGAGGGAGTCCTGGACTAGGGGGTGTCCGGATAGCCGAACTATCATCATCGGCCGGACTCCAAGATTATGAAGATACAAGATTGAAGACTTCGTCCCGTGTCCGGATGGGACTTTCCTTGGCGTGGAAGGCAAGCTTGGCGATACGGATATGTAGATCTCCTGCCATTGTAACCGACTCTGTGTAACCCTAGCCCTCTCCGGTGTCTATATAAACTGGAGGGTTTTAGTCCATAGGACAGAACAACAATCATACCATAGGCTAGCTTCTAGGGTTTAGCCTCCTTGATCGCGTGGTAGATCCACTCTTGTACTACCCATATCATCAATATCAATCAAGCAGGAGTAGGGTTTTACCTCCATCGAGAGGGCCCGAACCTGGGTAAAAACATCATGTCCCTTGTCTCCTGTTACCATCCGCCTAGACGCACAGTTCGGGACCCCCTACCCGAGATCCACCGGTTTTGACACTGACACCGTCCTTGGTGTGGAAGATGTGGCACCGTTGGTCTTCTTCTTGGTGATGTTGGAGCGTCAAGATCTTGGAGACCATGAGAGAGGGACTTGAATTGTTGTCACAAAAGACTTGGTCATCTTCATCTTCGTTCACGCGCCGGTGCATGGCCACGTGCTCAATGGCTTCCATTTCTTCTTCACTCATTAGGTCATATGTGCCGTCATCGTTGAAGATCATTGTTCTCTTGTTGGTGCATTGGAAGGACTTGTGGCCTCGGCCACCACATGTGAAGCACTTGATTGAACTTGTCTTGACGGGATCATTGGGAGGCGCCGAAGATGAAGGAGTCTTGGATTTGTAGGTGCTTGCCGGAGGACGAGTCGAGGAAGGTTCCACTTGCTTGGAACTTGACTTGTCACCGGTACTTGGTGATGCTCGAGTTGATGTAGGAGGTGCCGAAGTCGCGGTAGCTTGAGAGTAGGAGCCGTAGGTCTTGGACGAGTACTTGGCGTATTTGAAGTCATCTTGCACTTGTCGCTCGGCCTTGGTCGCTTGATGAACTAGCTCAAGAAGGTTGGAGTATGGTTGGAAGTCGGCGATCCGCTTGATTGGGTGGTTGAGGCCGTTCAAGAAGCGTGCCATTGTTTGCTTGTCATCTTCCTTGACATTGGCTCGTATCATGGCAATCTCCATTTCTTGGTAGTATTCTTCCACCGTCTTGGTGCCTTGCTTGAGGAGTTGCAACTTCTTGAAAAGATCTCGAGTGTAGTGAGTAGGCACAAAGCGGGCTCTCATGACTTCCTTCATGGCTTCCCAAATTGTGATTGGTGGTTCGCCTCTTGTATGTCATTGTTTGATCACTTGTTCCCACCAAATGAGGATGTAGTCTTGGAACTCGAGGGAGGCCATGGCTATCTTCTTTTCTTCATCGTAGTTGTGGATGCGAAAAATCTTGTCCACCTTCAATGCCCAAGAGAGATATTCTTCGGGATCATTGCTTCCGGAGAACTTTGGCATGGTGAACTTGAGCTTGTCATAGAGGAGTTCTTCATCTTGATAGCGGTTGTGATATCGCTCTTGCCTTGGAAAGTCCTCAAATGCTCGTTCCTCATGATGTCGCTCTTGGCGTGGAGGAGGGTCTTGAAGCACTTGTTCCACTTGGTGTCGCTCTTGTCTTGGAGGAGGGCGAGGAATGTGCGCTTGGTTGCGCCTTTCTTGTTGTTCTTCATGTCGGGCTGCTTCTTCTTGTATCCCGCGTTGAAGAGCTTCCTCTTGTTTTCGCACTTGGCGGTTGCGGACTTCAACGGCTCTAGTGGCCTCTTGTAGAGCTTGTTGTGCTTCAAGTTCTTGAGCTTCACGGTCGAGGGCTTGTGCTTCACGTTGCTCTTGTGCTTGTCGAAGTGCATCACCGTCTTGAGGGGCTTGAGGTGGTACTTTTGGAGGTATTTGCTCTTGCTCCATTGCTCCATGAGGGACTTGGTGTCGCATCCGTTCCTGTGCTCGAACTCGGTCTTGTAATCCATTGCCATGGAATGGATTTTCTTGAGCTTGGTTAGCTTGATGATGATCACGTCGAGGAGGGCGAGCTCATGGTGGACTTGCATCATAAGAAGAGTAGTCCAAAGATTGCCGACTAGTACGGTAACTTGAGTGGCGCCGTCTTGAAGAAGCCGATGAGGAAGACGGGCGTCGAACGATCATGTTGCGGAGCTCTTCCATTTGTGTGTTGAATTTGTCGTTGATGTTTTGACGAAGGTTGGAGGCGAGTTGTTCCAAGCGTTCACCCAAGGCGACGTTTTCTTGATGAAGCGCTCGTTGCGCGATGAAGAAGTGGTTCTTGGAGACATATCCGGAATCATCACCTTGCTCCTCAAAAAGTGGGTTTGACGACGCGATTGGCCTATCCATCATAACCAAGTGGGGTGAGTAGGAAAGCGAGAGAACAATACCAAAGTTACCTTCTCCGAGGATTGAAGATGTAACAAGTGTCACTCAATGTAATGCCATAATAGGAGAATTGGAACTGGGTTTGTTTCTCACACCTACAAGTAAGAGGCTTATGGAGTATCTCGGTTAGGATGGTGGCAAAAATCTCAAGCGAATGTTAGTCAAGATATCGATGAGGTTGAGAAGGTTCACAAAAATGCAAGTAAAGCAGATAGATCAAACCCAAAGGTATCACTAGGTACACACGCACGGAAGATAGATGGGATCCGCACAACCAAGGAGTGAGCTCAAAATGTGCAACCACGAAAAATGCTCTTGTTGTGCGAATGCTCGAGAGAAACTAGCTCGATTGCTCAAATGGGCAAGATACGCTTGTGCACCTACCTATGAGAGAACCGTTCCGTCTTCAATCCCAACTATGGTATATATGCGATGACCAAGATGATATAGGTATGCAAATGGCTCACTCTATGCTTACAAGCTCTTTGTTTCTCCTCTTTTGCTTAAAAGCTTTTCTTCTCTTTTTTTCTATGCTTGATGCTCGAGCCGAGTAAGATATGAGACAAGTATGTATGATATGCACGGGACAGACTTATGGCACTAAGATGATAACACGATCACTACGGTGCACAATAGTGTGGCCTGGCAATTCTCAACTTGCTAGTCTCAATGGGTAAGCGACGCAAAGTGGCTCGGGCTATCAATGCAAAAGCAAGGTAAGGAGTAAGTGTCGTCGAGGTTACCGTCCTTTCTTACGGTTAGCGATGAAGATGACTCCGAGTCGGTGATGGTGACGAAGATGTCACACGCTCCTAAGTAGCCGAAACACCTTAGGAAACGCAAATGGCAACACAAAATCGGTCAAATGCGGAAGGTGGGTGTTTTTGTGATGATTTTTTGGATGGGGGTTAATGATGGTGGTAGTGGGATGAGTGGATGGGGGATGTCAAGAGCTTCTAAACGAGCTAAAGAACACGAAAAACGGGCTTGGGAGGTGGAAGTTATGGCCAAAATGGTGTCGGTAGTGGGCTGATTTGGGGGGGGGGGGTGCGGGCACCCGGGCGTGTGAGGTGTGGGTGCCCGGGGGTGGCTGGGCGCGGTGCGGGTGCCCGGGGGTTCGAGGTGCGGGCACCCGGTGTTCTTCGGGATGGGCGGAAAAATTTGGGAAAACGCAAAATTCCGCGAATTTCGTGGTGGGAAGGGTGGGGATTGTTGGGGAGGGGCTAGATCCACTTGCCAAACATCAAATCAATGGACCAAAACAAACAAATCTCACAAGATCCAACAAATTGCAAGAAAAATTATTGGGGCTATTTTTGTGGGGATTTTCGGATTTGGACGAAAAACAACAAAATCAAGCTAGCAAATGGGGGGATGGGACTCCAAGATGTGAATAAACCTGGCTCATGATACCAAGATGTTGTAGGGTCAAACCTTAGGAAGGATCTTTTCACACTTGGAGGGGGAAATGGAGGAAAACACTCAAGAACACCAAGAACAAATCTCTCAAACAAACCCAAATATCACATCCACTAGAGTAGCACACATGAGTTCCACAAGATTACAAGATCAATACAAGGAGAGTGGCACTAGGTAAATTCTTCCCACTAGGTGAGATCTTGATGATCTTCTCCAAGAGGAGGCCTTGACAATCCAATGGATTCTTCCCTAGGTGGGGGCTTGAGCTCCTAAGAGTAGGGGATACAAGGAGCAAAGGCTCACAATGTTTAGTGTAATCTTTGCTAACCCTACAAATGACCTAGGAGGTGTCCTTATATAGTCTAGGGGCAAAACAAGGTAAGAAGAGAGGGGTACAAGGCCAAAAAGGCCATAAACGCGTGGCTAGACGAAGGGGGCCGGGCATCCGGCCAACTTGGGCCGGGCACCCGGGCTGCTCAGGAGCCGGCTAGTGGGGGCCGGGCACCCGGGGGCTCAAGTCCCGGGCACCCGAGGTAGCGCTGGAGGTGGCCTGGCGGGGTGGCCGGGCAGCCGGGCCTGGTTGGCCGGGCACCTGGGGTCGGTTGGGCGCGGCCAAGTGGAGGCCCGGGTACCCGGGGCTGGTTGGCCGGGCACCCGGGGCCGACTGGGCGCGTTGGGCTGGGCACCCGGGGCTGGCTGGCCGGGCACCCGGGCCGGCTGGGGCGCGGCCTGGGCAGGGGCCGGGCACCCGGGGCTGAGATGGCCGGGCACCCGGGGCGTCCAGGGGGGTTTGGCCCTCCCCTTGTCTTCGAGTCCGGGCACCCGGGGTCCTTCCGTCCGGGCACCCGGGGTCATTCCGTCCGGGCACCCGGGGTGTCCAGGAGCTTCTTCTCTTCCTTCTCTTGCTCCATGGTTGCTTGCAGCTCCATCTTCTCCTTCTCACAATGATCTCCAATGTACCTAAGAACGCATAGTGTATCTCTTTGAGGTAGAATCCCATTCTCAAGTGAAACCGAATGAAACTCGAAGAGGAGAGAATCAACCTCGTTCTCGATGGCGCGTACACGTGCTCTTGTCATTGGTCAACTCGGTGCTTGCGGTGGTGATGGAGTGTTGGTGTGAGTAGCCGAGGGATGCTCCGCATCACCACCACAATCCGAGTCCATATACCACCACCAATCCGAGTTCATATACCACCACCAATCCGAGTCCACATATACCACCGTCATATACCATCACCAGTGCGAGTTCCACCAGATTCATATCCGCCACCAGTCCTAGTCTGAGTCCAGTATTTGTTCCTTTATATTTGAGTTCCAGAGCACGAGATACTACGAATCGTCAACAAGTCGGATTCCCCAACTTCCGTGCTACCCATACAAGAAAAATAGTTCCAGTTTCAAAAAAAGTGCAAAAAAGTGCAAAAAAAAGTTCTGGAAAATTCTGGCTAGGCAGTTTTTAGACCATTTATAGACTTTTTCAAAAACAATTATTGCGGAGCAAAAAAAAGAGGGAAAAAAGTGCAAAAAAAAGTGAAAAAAAGAGAAAAAAATTCAGAGTGTGCTCCTCCCTTAATTATGTGCCGCGTCGTGATTTTGTTAGTGTTCTAGGCTCGCGTCTCTAGCACGGTCTAGCCTAGGACCAGCACAGTACCGCCGTTGAGCGTTTATTCAACTTTGCATCTCTGAATTGATTATTGCTGACCCTTTTTGCTACCATATTATAAGCCTTCCCAGCTCCACATACATCTATGTCGTGCGTTTGACTCTCCCTGGTAATCGCTCTATCCAAGTTTTGAGAGTTTTGACTAAAACGGTTGCCGATCACCACCTGCTGCTGGGTAAGAACTGGTAAGAATTTGAGATTCGCTTGACGGATTTGTCACACCCCACGACCACCATATTCTAGTAGTCTGTAGGATCATATTCTTATCTGTTTCTATTGCTGCTAACTATGGCAGGAACACAAGTGACGAGATTGACTGGGAGAACATGACGAACAAGGAGCTTCATGATAAGTTTCATCAAATGTTGGGTCAACAGGTGGAAGACGTGATGGCCAGCTTTGGAAAGGCAATTGAGAAGATGATGACATTGAGAAGTCAATTGACACCAAGTTGGACGCCAAGTTAGATGAATTACTCAAACGTCTCCCACAACCAGCTCTATGCCGCGATACAGTCGGGCGAGCACAGCGTGTTCCTATTGATCCAGGACAAATTTTTCGTGCCGTTGCTACTGCTGTTGGTGCTTCTGTAGCTCCTGTTGTTACTGCAGAGGTGGTGGACTATTACGAGGATGAGGTTGATCAAAATCAGAACTACGTGCAGCCACCAGCACCACCACCAGCAGGTCGACCTCAGGTATATATTCGCAACGGTAGGCCTGCACCACCACCTCAGGTACGAGATAATGACCATATTACGAAAATGAAATTGAATATTCCACCATTTGAGGGTAGATATGTTCCTGATATATATCTTACTTGGGAGTTAGAAACTGAACAGCATTTTACATGTTTACAATATCTGGAGGAGAGACGTGTTGCTGCTGCTGTTTGTGCTTTCACTAGTTTTGCATGTGTATGGTGATCTGAACATTGTAGATTATATCCTATTCCAACTACTTGGGCTGCTTTGAAAACTGCTATGCGTACTCGTTGGGTTCCACCATATTATCAACGTGAATTGCTTCAAAAATTGCAGCGTTTAAGACAAGGAAAAAATTATGTAGAAGAATATTATCAGGAATTACAAACTGGCATGATTAGATGTGGTATTGTTGAGGAGAATGAAGCTATGCTTGCACGTTCTATGGGTGGATTACATAGAGAGATTCAGACCATTCTAGAGTATAAGGAGTATACTAATATCACTCGTTTAATCCATCTTGCTTGTAAAGCTGAACGTGAAGTGCAGGATCGACAAGCATTGGCGCGAACTAACTTTTCTCCAGAACGACTTTCATCATGGACACCGCGTGCATCTTCTACTTCCATTGCACCAGCACCTCCATTAGGTGCCACCTCCAGCCGTGATACAAGAAAGCAGGCACAACCACCACTATCTAGCAAGAGCGCACCTGCTGGGCCTGCACAGAGCTCTTCTTCTTCCATGGCATCAATTGGGCACACAAGTGATATTATTTGTCGTCGTTGTAAGGAAGAGGTCATTATGCGAGAGAATGCAAATCTCGGCGTGTGATGATTGCTACTGAGGATGGTGGGTATGAGTCTGCTAGTGACTATGATGAGGAGACTTTAGCCCTTATTACAAGTGAAGAACACGGTGGAGATGATTCTGATCGTAAGACACAATACATGGCTCCTAAAGATGCTGACAGGTATGAATGTTTAGTTGCTCAACGTGTTTTGAGTGTGCAAGTTACACAAGCTGAGCAAAATCAGAGGCATAATTTGTTCCATACAAAGGGAGTTGTGAAGGAACGTTCTGTCCGCGTCATCATAGATGGAGGGAGCTGCAACAACTTGGCTAGCATGGAGATGGTGGAGAAGCTATCTCTCATCACAAGACCACATCCACATCCTTACTACATCCAATGGTTCAACAACAGCGGCAAGGTTAAGGTAACACGTACTGTTCGTGTGCATTTTAGTATCTCTACATATGCTGATTATGTTGATTGTGATGTGGTACCTATGCAAGCATGTTCCTTATTACTTGGTCGACCATGGAAATTTGATTAAAATTCTGTACACCATGGTAGAAACAATCAGTATACTCTTGTTCATAAGGATAAAAATATTACTTTGCTTCCTATGACTCCTGAGTCCATTTTGAAAGATGACATTAATAGAGCTAATAAAGCAAAACAGGAGAAAAGTAAGAGTGAAAATCAGATTGTGGCAAAAGAATTAGTGCAACGAATGAAGCCTAATAGTAAACCATCTAGTGTTGGTTCTAAAATTAAATTGAAAAGTGCATGTTTACTTGCCACTAAATCTGATATTGATGAACTAGATTTTAGCAAATCTGTTTGCTATGCTTTTGTGTGCAAAGAGGCATTATTTTCATTCGAGGACGTGCCTTCCTCTTTGCCTCCTGCTGTCACTAACATTTTGCAGGAGTTTGCTGACGTCTTTCCACAAGACGTGCCACCGGGATTACCGCCTATTCGAGGGATTGAGCATCAGATTGACTTAATTCCCGGTGCTTCACTGCCAAACCGTGCGCCATACCGTACCAATCCAGAGGAGACGAAGGAGATTATGCGTCAAGTACAAGAGCTTCTCGACAAAGGTTATATACGTGAATCCCTTAGTCCTTCTGTTGTTCCAATTATTCTAGTGCCAAAAAAGGATGGTACATCGCGTTTGTGTGTTGATTGTAGAGGCATTAATAATATTACTATTCGTTATCGTCATCCTATTCTTAGGCTAGCTGATATGCTTGAGGAATTGAGTGGCTCTTCAATATTCTCCAAAGTTGATTTGCGTAGTGGATACCATCAAATTCGTATGAAATTGGGGGATGAATGGAAAACAGCATTTAAAACTAAGTTTGGATTATATGAGTGGTTAGTCATGCCTTTTGGGTTAACTAATGCACCTAGTACTTTCATGAGATTAATGAACGATGTTTTACATGCTTTCATTGGACGATTTGTGGTAGTTTACTTTGATGACATATTGATTTATAGCAGATCTTTGGAGGAACATTTGGAACAATTACGTGCTGTTTTTATTGCTCTACATGATGCACGTTTGTTTGGTAACCTTGGGAAGTGCACCTTTTGCACCGACCGAGTATCTTTTCTTGGCTATGTTGTTACTCCATAGGGAATTGAAGTTGATAAATCCAAGATTGAAGCTATTGAGAGTTGGCCGCAGCCCAAAACGGTCACACAAGTGAGGAGTTTTCTTGGCCTCGCTGGATTCTATAGGCGTTTTGTGAGAGATTTCAGCACCATTGCTGCACCTCTCAATGAGCTTACAAAGAAGGATGTGCCTTTTGTTTGGGGTACCGCACAGGAAGAAGCCTTCACGATGTTGAAAGATAAGTTGACACATGCTCCTTTACTCCAACTTCCTGATTTTAATAAGACTTTTGAGCTTGAATGTGATGCTAGCGGGATTGTATTAGGAGGTGTGTTATTACAAGATGGCTAACCTGTTGCATACTTTTCTGAAAAATTGAGTGGGCCTAGTCTGAATTATTCTACTTATGATAAAGAATTATATGCTCTTGTTCGGACTTTAGAAACATGGCAACATTATTTATGGCCCAAAGAATTTGTTATACATTCTGATCATGAATCTTTGAAACATATTAAAAGTCAACCTAAACTGAATCGTAGACATGCTAAATGGGTTGAAGACTTTCTCTTGTGTCATTAAACATAAGAAGGCTAAAGAAAATGTTATTGCTGATGCATTGTCTCGTCGCTATACTATGCTTTCACAACTTGATTTCAAAATATTTGGTTTGGAGACCATCAAAGATCAATATGTGCATGTTGCTGATTTTAAAGATGTATTGCAGAATTGTAAAGAAGGAACAACTTGGAACAAGTTCGTCGTTAATGATGGATTTGTGTTCCGTGCTAACAAGCTATGCATTCCAGCTAGCTCCGTTCGTCTTTTGTTGTTGCAGGAGGCGCATGGAGGAGGACTAATGGGACACTTTGGCGTGAAGAAGACGGAGGATGTACTTGCTACACATTTCTCTTGGCCAAAGATGAGACGGGATGTTGAGCGCTTTATTGCTCGCTGCACTACATGTCAAAAAGCTAAGTCACGACTCAATCCTCATGGTTTAGATATGCCTTTGCCTGTACCTAGTGTTCCTTGGGAGGATATATCTATGGACTTTGTTTTAAGTTTACCTTGAACAAAGAAGGGGAGGGATAGCATATTTGTTGTCGTGGATAGATTCTCAAAAATGGCACACTTTATACCATGTCATAAAAGCGATGATGTTGTTAATGTTGCTAATTTGTTCTTCCGTGAAATTATTCACTTGCATGGTGTGCCAAATACTATTGTTTCAGATCGTGATACTAAATTTCTTAGCCACTTTTGGAGATGTTTATGGGCTAAGTTGGGGACTAAACTGCTTTTTAGTACTACTTGTCACCCCCAAACAGATGGACAAACTGAAGTAGTCAATAGAACATTGTCTACTATGCTTAGGGCTGTTTTGAAGAATAATAAGAAAATGTGGGAAGAATGCTTGCCTCATATTGAATTTGCTTATAATCGTTCATTGCATTCTACTACTAAGATGTGCCCTTTTGAAATTGTGTATGGTTTCCTACCTCGTGCACCTATTGATTTGGTGCCTCTTCCATCTTCGGAGAAGGTTAATTTTGATGCTAAACAACATGCTGAATTGATTTTAAAAATGCATGAGTTAACTAAGGAAAACATTGAGCGTATGAATGCTAAATATAAACTTGCTGGAGATAAAGGTAGAAAACATGTTGTGTTTGCACCTGGAGATCTTGTTTGGTTACATTTGCGTAAGGATAGATTTCCTGATTTGCGCAAATCAAAGCTAATGCCACGTGCTGATGGTCCTTTTAAGGTGTTAGAGAAAATAAATGATAATCCATATAAACTTGAGCTGCCTGTAGATTTTGGGGTTAGTCCCACTTTTAACATTGCAGATTTGAAGCCTTATTTGGGTGAGGAAGATGAGCTTCCATCGAGGACGACTTCATTTCAAGAAGGGGATGATGATGAGGACATCAATACCATTGTTACACCCATAGTCCCTGCTGCTATACATACTGGACCAATTACTAGAGCTCGCACACGCCAATTAAATTACCAGGTACTTTCGTTTCTTGGTAATGATTCTAATGTTCATGAGAATATGATGTTGCCTAAATTGGATACATTTGTTTTGCTTACAAATGAAGGGCCTAGCTTGGAGAAGGATGAACATTGGAGCAAGAACAAGCATGGAGATGATGGCATGCGCAAGGGGAACAAGAACGTAGTTACAAGTGATGATTTCAGGACGTTGAAGCCACCATAATGAGTGGATGAAGCCTTGGACCAAATATACAAGATGCTACTTCATAACTTTCGTCCAGAGGCTATTCTAGGTGCTGTGTCACCTTATTATTGGGCCAGGCCCATGTATTTTCGAAATACTTGAGTATAGGCTGTTTTTAGAGTCCGTATGTGTGGGGAAACAAGAGATAGGGTTGGTTTCGGACCCCTTCCCCAAGGGCCATGAAATTCCCCCCTCTTCCTCCATATATATAGCCCTTAGGGCGTCGTTTAGACTTTGGGTTTTGTTTAGATTAAAGTTCGCCATAGCTGCAACTTCGCGTACTTCGTTTGTGTTCAACGACCAGACAAAGACGTCATAGAACCCCACCTTGATCAATAAAGCTTTCATCTTATATTCGCAATATCCAGATTGCAATCTCAGGTTCTTGCTTGTTCTTCGTTTGCTCGCAGGAAACAAACCCTCGTGGTCAGGTTGATCGTGCTCCGGCGTGGTCAATAACCTCTCGGAGTTGGTTTAGCGATTGCTAAGGCAGGACGTCCTCGCACGTTCGTAGTCGCATCGTCAAAGTCGACTTCCACCAAAGTGATATCCATCATCTCATCGAAAGACGGGACACCTTTGCCTCTATCAATATTCTTGTCTGTTTCTATTGCTGCTAACTATGGCAGGAACACAAGTCGACGAGATTGACTGGGAGAACATGACAAACAAGGAGCTTCATGATAAGTTTCATAAAATGTTGGTTCAACAGGTGGGAGACGTGATGGCCAGCTTTGGAAAGGCAGTGGAGAAGATGAATGACATTGAGAAGTCAATTGACACCAAGTTGGACGCTAAGTTTGATGAATTACTCAAACGTCTCCCACAACCAGCTCTACGCCGTGATACAGTAGGGCGAGCACAGCGTGTTCCTATTTAGCCAAGACAAAATTTTGGTGCCGCTGCTACTGCTGTTGGTGCTTCTGTAGCTCCTGCAGTTACTGCAGAGGTGGAGGACTATTACGAGGATGAGGTTGATCAAAATCAGAACTACGTGCAGCCACCAGCACCACCACCAGCAGGTCGACCTCAGGTATATATTCGCAATGGTAGGCCTGCACCACCACCTCAGGTACGAGATAATGACCATATTCCTAAACTGAAATTGAATATTCCACCATTTGAGGGTAGATATGTTCCTGATATATATCTTACTTGGGAATTAGAAACTGAACAATGTTTTACATGTTTACAATATCCTGAGGAGAGACGGGTTGCTGCTGCTGTTTGTGCTTTCACTAGTTTTGCATGTGTATGGTGGTCTGAACATTGTAGATTATATCCTATTCCAACTACTTGGGCTACTCGTTGGGTTCCACCATATTATCAACTAGAATTGCTTCAAAAATTGCAGCGTTTAAGACAAGGGAAAAATTCTGTAGAAGAATATTATCAGGAATTACAAACTGGCATGGTTAGATGTGGTATTGTTGAGGAGAATGAAGCTATTCTTGCACATTTTATGGGTGGATTAAATAGAGAGATTTAGACCATTCTAGAGTATAAGGAGTATACTAATATCACTCGTTTATTCCATCTTCCTTGAAAAGATGAACGTGAAGTGCAGGATCGACAGACATTTGCGCGAACTAACTTTTCTGCAGGTCGACCTTCATCATCGACACCGCGTGCATCTTCTACTTCCACTGCACCAGCACCTCCATCAGGTGCCACCTACAGCCGTGATACAAGAAAGCAGGCACAACAACCACTATCTGCCAAGAGGGCACCTGTTAGGCCTGCACAGAGCTCTTCTTCTTCCATGGCATCAAAAGGGCACACAAGTGATACTATTTGTCGTCGTTGTAAGGGAAGAGGTCATTATGCGAGAGAATGCAAATCTCGGCGTGTGATGATTGCTACTGAGGATTGTGGGTATGAGTCCGCTAGTGACTATGATGAGGAGACTTTGGCGCTTATTACAAGTGAAGAACACGGTGGAGCTGATTCTGATCATGAGACGCAATACATGGCTCCTGAAGACGCTGACAGGTATGAATGTCTAGTTGCTCAACATGTTTTGAGTGTGCAGGTCACACAAGCTGAGCAAAACAGAGGCACAATTTGTTCCATACAAAGGGAGTTGTGAAGGAACGTTCTGTGCGCGTCATCATAGACGGAGGGAGCTGCAACAACTTGGCTAGCATGGATATGGTGGAGAAGCTATCTCTCACCACAAGACCACATCCACATCCTTACTACATCCAATGGTTCAACAACAGCGGCAAGGTTAAAGTAACACGTATTGTTCGTGACCATTTTAGTATCTCTACATATGCTGATTATGTTGATTGTGATGTGGTACCGATGCAAGCATGTTCCTTATTACTTGGTCGACCATGGCAATTTGATAAAAATTCTGTACACCATGGTAGAAACAATCATTATACTTTGGTTCATAAGGATAAAAATATTACTTTGCTTCCTATGACTCCTGATTCCATTTTGAAAGATGAGATTAATAGAGCTAATAAAGCAAAACAGAAGACAAATAACAGTGAAAATCAGATTGTGGCAAAAGATTTTGAGCAACAAATGAAGCCTAATAGTAAACCATCTAGTGTTGTTTCTGAAATTAAATTGAAAAGTGCATGTTTACTTGCCACTAAATCTGATATTGATGAGCTAGATTTCAGCAAATCTGTTTGCTATGGTTTTGTGTGCAAAGAGGCATTATTTGCATTTGACGACGTGCCTTCCTCTTTGCCTCCTGCTATCACTAACATTTTGCAGTAGTTTGCTGACGTCTTTCCACAAGACGTGCCACCGTGATTACCTCCCATTCGAGGGATTGAGCATCAGATTGACTTAATTCCTGGTACATCATTACCCAACCTTGCACCATACCTACCAATCCAGAGGAGACGAAGGAGATTATGCGTCAAGTACAGGAGCTACTCGACAAAGGCTATATATGCGAATCCCTTAGTCCTTGTGATGTTCCTATTATTATAGTGCCAAAAAAGGATGGTACATCACGTATGTGTGTTGATTGTAGAGGCATTAATAATATTACTATTCGTTATCGTCATCCTGTTCCTAGGCTAGATGATGTGGAGCATCCTTCGGTCATCCCCATGGACCTTCCATCGCCTCACCAAGCCTCAAGAGGACCCATGACTAGAGCACGTGCTAGAGCTCTCGAGACCGAGGTGACTTCTCTTCTTAATGATATCTCATATGATCCTCTCGAGACATGGCTACTACCTCAATCCGGAATGTTGTGCATGATTTGGTACCAAGACGACCCTTCCGAGGATGCACATGAAGATGGTCAAGACCCCAAGTCCATGGAAGAAGAAAACCAATGGAAGACGGCAAGAACAGCCTCCAGGCACCGGACATCCGGCCAGGACCCCGGACAACCGGCCCCTGGAGATCCACAAGGTCGGGCACCTGCAGAAGAATCTACAGGGCCCGGACATCCGGCGTTCAGCCCGGACATCCGGCCCCCACCGGAAATCCAGCCTAAATCCCGGACATCCGGCACTGGCGTCCAGGGAGCACAGAAGCTTGCCGCGACAGCCCGGACATCCGGCGCTCGACCCAGACATCCGGCACCTCCCGAAGCCGCGGACATCCGACCCTCCCAGCGGACATCCGGAATCACCCATCCAGTGAACAGAAGAGCCAACTCCACTGGCCCGGACATCCGGCCCGTCGCCCGGACATCCGACGCCTTCTGCCTGCACGCAGCTCCTTTGGGCCGTGACCCATGTACGCCTTCGCCCTTTGACTATATATACTCCCTCATCCCGTATGTTTTAGGGTTAGCATTGGTTTAGCTCATATTTTGTGTGAGAGCCTTGCTCATCCACTTGGTTACTTCTCTTCGGAGCTCACGACCTCTTCGGAGAAGATCCCCCAAGCGGATTCACGACCCCTTCAAGGGAAGACAATCAAGACCTCCTCACGGAGAAGAACGGCTACCCTTGTATCTTTCCTTTGTTGATTTTGAATCTTGTGCTACCTTATGTGTTCGGTGATCTAGCCCTTGTGTGATCGATACTTGTCGGTTGAGTGATTCTCTTGTTCCTCCCCGTGTTTTCCCTTGTATTTTCCGCGTGTTCTTCGTGTTCCCCCATAGGATCCACTCCAAACGTGAAAGATCGGCCCCCTAGGGTTCCGCCCTACATCATCTTGGTATTATGAGCCACGTTGATCACGTTTTTGGAGCCCCTACCCCGTGTTTTCTAGCTTGATTTTGTTGTTTTCGTCCTAAATCCAAAAATCCCCACCAAAAATAGCCCCAATTTTTTTTGTGATTTGTTGGTGTGATGAAGTTTTGTTGGATTTGATCCACGGATCTGCTTTGCATCGAGTTGATCTAGCTTTTCCCCATCTCTCCCACAATTTCCATCCACAAATTCATCTGAATTTTGCCCCGGAGTTGCAATTTTTCCCGTGGAGTTCATCGTGTTCATCCCCGATCCAGAGCCCGGACATCCGCCCCGTGTCCACCGGACATCCGGCAGCTGGCCCGGACATCCGGCCCCTGGAAGCAGCAACTCCATCTCCCATGCCCACTTCCGCATACCTTCGCCCAATTTTGCCCTGGTGCCCACGCTTACTTCCGCAAACTCCCAACGTTTCCACAAACACCACCACGGCCCACCGCTACCTCCTATGTCGATTTTGACACGTTTTGGTCTTTGAGATTTTGAGTTGTGGTTCCCGTGTCCTATTGTGTTTCGGCTATATAGGTACGGTTCGACGTCTCCATCACCACCGCTCACCTCCATCGACTACTCAACATCGCCAAGGACGATAACTTCGACAACATCTTTGTCATAACTTGCAATTGCATTGATACCCCACATGGCCTTACTTTTGCGTAGCTTACCCATCGAGACTAGCCATTGAGTATTGCCGGCAACATGACTTGTGCGCATTAGTGATCATACTCCATAGCATACATACCATAAAACCATGGTGCATATCTTGGAATCAACTTGTGTGTCACAAAGTTATCATAGCATACGCAATTGCTATCTTGGTTCGTGAAGTTTTGCATGAGAAAAGATCTCAAAAGTGAAAGAGCCACCCAAGCTTTTAAGCAAAGAGGAAAGATAAACAAAGAGCTTATAAGCAAGAACCATAGCATCATACTACATTAAGATTGTCATATAAGATCATCTTGGATCATAGCACCGAAATACCATACATATAGCATACTTGGGATAGAGATCGTTGCATTTTTGCCTAGTAGGTTGTGCACAAGCTCCCTATCCGCCTATTGTGCAATCGTGCTAGCGTCTCTCTAGTATTGTGCAACAAGAGCATTTTCGTGGATTCCACATTTTGGCTCACTTTTGGT
The DNA here is from genome assembly GCF_018294505.1 of Triticum aestivum. Classification (NCBI taxonomy): domain Eukaryota; kingdom Viridiplantae; phylum Streptophyta; class Magnoliopsida; order Poales; family Poaceae; genus Triticum; species Triticum aestivum. Next base: position 337,656,943 of record NC_057810.1, read on the forward strand.
TTGCACAATCCCATTTATCTATTTGCATGTGTGTTTCCGTGTACCCCTACTTGCTTGGTCTACTTGTTGCATTTGCAAATTTGTGACTCTTTTCCAACATTATTGAATCTCGCTTTCAATTGCATCAAATTTTGTGCCACCATCCTAACCAAGCTCCACCATAAGCTTTTACTTGTGTAGGTGTGAGAACCGACAAGAATTGGTACTAATAGTGATATATCATTGTCCGCATTTGAGTGAACTTGATTCATCATCAACATCGGTCAAAGGTACATTGGTATAAGTTCTTCTCCTTCTACCACTCACATTTTGCTTGAAATGATGGATAGGCCAAGTATTTCTACCAACCCACTCTTCATCGAGCAAGACGACGACATGTCATCATACGTCACCAAGAGCCACATCTTTGGTGCGCAACGAGCATTGCATCAAGAGCAACAACCAATGAACGACCGCATCGACAACCTCGCACCGACTTGCGACTCTTTGAGGAACGTACAAGAGACTACTTCGACAACAAGCTCGACGCGCACAAGCAAGAGAACGATGCAAGAATGGACGAGATCCGCACCTTGTTGGTGAACCGGCCTCCTTCTACATCGTCATACTCAAGACGGAGCCACTCAAGTCGACACTCCGACGACTCCTTCTCCGGCTCAAGTACACCGTCATCGAAAACTCTTCGACGAGCCGCGCATCAAGACCGTCATGCATCTCGCAACCCTCTATACGTCAAGCATTCACAAGAGCAAGTCAATGAGCAAGTCCCTCGTCCTCAATCAAACCAAGTCGCGTTTGCTCAAGCTCAAGAACGACAACGTCTTCGTCGCCAAGAAGAAGAAGAACGAGCGCGTCTACACCAAGAGCAACAAGATTCTTAGACTCAACGTCTTCAACAACAATAACGAGAAGCACAAGCTCTTGCGGCGGAACGTGTCCTTCAAGAATCAAGTCGAGCCATCGCCAACCGCAATCGCGAACGACGCAATCAAGAGGAAGCCCTTAGAGAAGAAACCCAAGAGAGGAACTACCATCCGCGTGTCCAACGTCAAGCTCCACAAGCTCCTTCACAAGCTCGTCAAGCTCCACCTCAACCTCAAGTTCAACAAGAGCAAGTTGATCATGGACTTCCTCCACGCCAAGAGCAACATGAGGATGATTACCCTCCACGTCAAGGGCGTCATCATCACCATCGCCAACAACACAATGAAGAGCAACGCTATGGCAAGCTCAAATTCACAATGCCCAAGTTCAATGGAAGCAATGATCCGGAAGAGTACCTCTCATGGGCATTGAAGGTTGACAAAATATTTCGTTTACACAACTATGAGGAAGAGAAGAAGATCGCTATGGCATCACTAGAGTTCCAAGACTATGTGCTCATATGGTGGGAACAAGTCCTTGAGCGCCGACAAGCAAGAGGTGAACCTCCAATCACCACTTGGGCTCAAATGAAGGATGTCATGCGAGCACGTTTTGTGCCAACCTACTACAACCGCGATCTCTTCAAGAAGCTACAACTCCTCAAGCAAGGAACAAAGAGTGTTGAAGAATACTTCAAGGAAATGGAGATTGCCATGATTCGAGCCAAATGTCACGGAGGATGATGAGCAAACAATGGCACGATTCTTGAACGGACTCAATCATCCCAACAAGAAGATCGCCGACTTCCAACCCTACTCCAACCTCGTTGAGCTCGTGCATCAAGCTACAAAGGCGGAACGTCAAGTGCAAGATGACTTCAAGTATGCCCAGTACTCATCCAAGACCTACGGCTTCTCCAATAACCAAGCTTCAACAACTACTCCACCTTCAACATCAACCAAGCCTTCTCCAAGCAACGACGACAAGTCAAGTTACAAGAAAACTTCAACAAGTTCAAGTCGTCTTCCTCCTACTACAAGCAACTTCAAACCGCGTGCTTCGTCTTCTACTCCGACCGATGAGACCGTCAAGACAAGCTCCTTCAAGTGTTTCACTTGCGGCGGCCGAGGCCACAAGTCCTATGAATGCACAAACAAGCGCACCATGATCCTCAACGACGATGGCACCTATGACTCAATGAGTGAAGATGAAATGGAAGCTCTTGAGCAAGTGTCCATGCACCGGCGCGTGAACGAGGATGAAGATGATCAAGTCTTTTGTGATGAAGATACGAGCCCCGCTCTTGTTGTCTCCAAGGTCTTGACTCTTCAACATCAACAAGAAGAAGACCAAAGATGCCACATCTTCCACACTAAGGCCGGCATCAATGGACGATCCGTCAAGGTCATCATCGATGGAGGTAGTTGCCACAACTTGGCAAGTGAAGAACTATGTTCCAAGCTTCAATTGGTCAAGAAAAAGCACCCGCATCCCTACAAGGTTCAATGGCTAAGTGACTCCGGCAATATACGAGTTGAGCATACGGTCCAAGTATCCTTCAAAATTGGTGCATATGAGGACACTTTGGAGTGTGATGTGGTCCCAATGACCGTTTTCCACCTCCTTCTTGGTCGACCATGGCAATTCGACCGTGGTGTCTTCCACAACGGGCGTACCAACCACTATAACTTCAAGATGAAAGGGAAGGAATATGTGCTACGACCTATGTCTCCTAGTCAAGTGATAGCCGACAAGCAAGCCAACCACCATAGAGAGAAGAGTCAAAAAGAGATCCACCAAAAAGTGAGTGAGAGCCACAAGCCAAACTTGAGCGCCTTTTCGCCTAGAGAGAAAAACCTCATACTATTTGCCAGAAAAAGTGAGATGAGAGAAGTGTGTGAGAACCCATCAAGTGTGATGCACTTCGTCCTTGTGTGCAAGGATGGGGAACCAAAAAATAACACCATTCACGAGCTACCTTTGGTGTTTCAATCTCTTTTGCAGGAATTTCAAGACGTTTTCCCCGATGAGCTACCTCCGGGTCTACCTCCTCTACGAGGCATTGAGCATCGAATCGACCTCATCCCCGGAGCGCCACTTCCAAATAAAGCTCCATACCGTGTCAATCCCGAAGAAATCAAGGAGATTCAACGGCAAGTACAACAACTAATCGACAACGGTCATGTACGTGAAAGCTTAAGCCCTTGTGCCGTTCCGGTTATACTTGTGCCTAAGCCCGATGGAAGTTTCCGCTTGTGTTCCGATTGTAGACCTATAAATGCTATTATCGTTCGCTATAGGCATCCCATTCCTCGCTTAGATGATATGCTTGATGAACTTAGTGGAGCCAACTTTTTCTCAAAAATTGATCTTAAAAGTGGCTATTACCAAATACGCATCCAAGAGGGTGATGAATGGAAAACCGCTTTCGAAACCAAATTTGGCCTATATGAGTGGTTAGTTATGCCTATGGGTTTATAGGAGGCTCCCGATACTTTCGTGCGTCTCATGCATTATGTGCTTCGCCCTTATATTGGAGTCTTTGTTGTGGTTTACTTCGATGATATTCTTGTGTTTAGCAGAACCATGAAAGAACATCTTAATCATGTTAGGGCTGTTTTGCAAACCCTTCGCAAGGAAAGTCTTTACGCAAACATGAAAAAGTGCACATTTGGTATTGACAAAGTGGTTTTCTTGGGTTTCGATGTATGTTCAAAGGGTGTCCATGTTGATGAAACTAAAATTGAAGCAATTAAAACTTGGCCCCAACCCACCAATTTGCAACAAGTGCGTAGTTTTCTTGGTCTTGCGGGTTTTTATCGTCGCTTTGTGAAAGATTTTAGCACAATTGCCGCTCCTTTGCATGCCTTGAGTAAGAAAAATGCTCCTTTTGTTTGGGGATCTTTGCAATCCACCGCTTTTGATGAGCTCAAGTCTTTGCTTACTCATGCTCCGATTCTTGCTTTGCCCAATTTCGACAAAACTTTTGAGGTTCATTGTGATGCAAGCGGTACCGGAATTGGCGGAATTTTGATGCAAGAAAAACAAGCCATTGCATATTTTAGTGAAAAACTCTCCGGTGCTCAACTTAACTATCCAACATATGACAAATAATTGTATGCTTTAGTGCATGTACTACATGTTTGGGAACATTATCTTAGACCTCATGAGTTTGTCATCCATACCGATCATGAAACGCTTAAGTACTTAAAAGGTCAAACTAAGTTGAACAAGCGTCATGCCAAATGGAGTGAATTTATTGAATCTTTTCCCTATGTGATGAAGTACATTAAGGGTAGGGAAAATGTAGTTGCCGATGCACTTTCACGCATGTGCACGCTTGTCACTAAACTTGAGTTGAATGTTATTGGCTTTGAGCACATAAAAGACTTGTATGCTAATGATCCATCTTTTGCTATCCTTATGCTAAGTGTTTGACGCATATTTCTTGGGAACAATATTACATCAAGGATGGTTATCTTATGAGAGCTAACAAACTATGCATTCCCGAGTCTTCTCTTCGTTTGCTACTTTTGCAAGAGGCTCATGGAGGTGGACTCATGGGACAGTTTGGACGCGACAAGACTTTCGCCACGCTTTCCAAGAAATACTTTTGGCCCAAGATGTTCCGCGACGTCTCACGCTTCACCACCCGATGCTCTACATGTCGCAAAGCTAAGTCTAAAGCTCAATCACATGGTCTTTACATGACTCTTCCTATTCCTTATCAACCTTGGGAAGACATTAGCATGGATTTTGTACTTGGTTTGCCTAGAACTCAAAATGGCAAGGATTCTGTGTTTGTTGTTGTGGACCGATTTTCTAAGATGGCACATTTCATCCCTTGCAACAAGATAGACGATGCTTCACATGTTGCAAATCTCTTTTGTAAGGAAATCAAGCTCTTGTTCTCTTCCGCATACCATCCTCAAACCGACGGCCAAACGGAGGTGACGAACCATACACTCTCCACTCTACTTCGCGTGTTGATCAAGAAGAACATCAAGGAGTGGGAGGAGTGTCTACCCATCGCCGAGTACGCCTACAATCGTGCAAGACATTCGACGACCGGCAAGTCCCCCTTCGAGGTCGTCTACGGCTTCAACCCGTTGTCCCCATTGGACATTCTACCTCTACCTCAACAAGAGCGCACCAACCTCGACGCAAGTGCCCGTGCAAGCTACATCAAGAAGATGCATGAAGATACAAGACACACCATCGAGCGCCAAGTACAACGACTTGCGACCAAGCTCAACGTCAACAAGGAACCCATGATATTCAACATTGGAGACCTCGTGTGGCTACACCTTCGCAAGGACCGCTTCCCCAACGAACACAAGTCCAAGCTTCACCCTCGAGCCGACGGACCCTTCAAGGTGCTAGCACGCTACAACAACAACGCTTACAAGATCGATCTCCCACGCGACAAGTACAACGTGAGCGACATCTTCGACGTCTCCAATCTCTCCCCGTACCATGGTGATGAGGATTTCGATCCGAGGTCGGATCTTTCACAAGGGGGGGGGGAGATGATGCGGAGCATCCTTCGGTCATCCCCATGGACCTTCTATCGCCTCACCAAGCCTCAAGAGGACCCATTACTAGAGCATGTGCTAGAGCTCTCGAGACCGAGGTGACTTCTCTCCTAAATGATATCTCATATGATCCTCTCGTGACATGGCTACTACCTCAATCCAGAATGTTGTGCATGATTAGGTACCAAGACGACCCTTTCGAGGATGCACATGAAGATGGTCAAGACCCCAAGTCCATGGAAGAAGAAAACCAATGGAAGACGGCAAGAACAGCCTCCAGGCACCGGACATCCGGCCAGGACCCTGGACATCCGGCCCCTGGAGATCCACAAGGCCAGGCACGTGCAGAAGAAGCTACAGGGCCCGGACATCCGGCATTCAGCCCGGACATCCGGCCCCCACTGGAAATCCAGCATAAATCCCGGACATCCGGCACTGGCGTCCAGGGAGCACAGAAGCTTGCCCCGACAGCCCGGACATCCGGCACCTCCCGAAGTCGCGGACATCAGGCCCCTCCTAGCGGACATCTGGCATCGCCCATCCAGTGAACAGAAGAGCCAAATCCACTGGCCCGGACATCCGGCCTCTCCAGCCCGGACATCCGGCACCTCGTGAGCGCCCGGACATCCGGCTCGTCGCCCGGACATCCGGCGCCTTCTGCCTGTGTGCAGCTCCTTTGGGTCGTGACCTATGTACCCCTTCGCCTTTTGACTATATATACTCCCTCATCCCATACATTTTAGGGTTAGCATTGGCTTAGCTCATATTTTGTGTGAGAGCCTTGCTCATCCACTTGGTTACTTCTCCTCGGAGCCCACGACCTCTTTGGAGAAGATCCCCCAAGCGGATTCAAGACCCCTTCAAGGGAAGACAATCAAGACCTCCTCACGGAGAAGAATGGCTACCCTTGTATCTTTCCTTTGTTGATTTTGAATCTTGTGCTACCTTATGTGTTCGGTGATCTAGCCCTTGTGTGATCGATACTTGTCGGTTGAGTGATTCTCTTGTTCCTCCCCATGTTTTCCCTTGTATTTTCTGCGCGTTCTTCGTGTTCCCCCGTAGGATCCACTCCAAACATGAAAGATCGGCCCCCTAGGGTTCCACCCTACATCACTAGATGATATGCTTGATGAATTGAGTGGATCTACAATATTCTCCAAAGTTGATTTGCGTAGTGGATACCATCAAATTCGTATGAAATTGGGAGATGAATGGAAAATGACATTTAAAACTAAGTTTGGATTATATGAGTGGTTAGTCATGCCTTTTGGGTTAACTAATGCACCTAGTACTTTCATGAGAATAATGAACGAAGTTTTACGTGCTTTTATTGGACGATTTGTGGTAGTCTATTTTGATGATATACTGATTTATAGCTGATCTTTGGAGGAACATTTGGAACATTTACGTGTTGTTTTTATTGCTTTACGTGATGCAAGTTTGTTTGGTAACCTTGGGAAGTGCACCTTTTGCACCGACCGAGTATCTTTTCTTGGCTATGTTGTTAGTCCACAGGGAATTGAAGTTGATAAAGCCAAGATTGAAGCTATTGAGAGTTGGCCGCAGCCCAAAACGGTCACACAAGTGAGAAGTTTTCTTGGCCTCGCTGGATTCTATAGGCGTTTTGTGAGAAATTTCAGCACCATTGTTGCACTTCTCAATGAGCTTACAAAGAAAGATGTGCCTTTTCTTTGGGGTACCGCACAGGAAGGAGCCTTCACGGTATTTAAAGATAAGTTGACACATGCTCCTTAACTCCAACTTCCTGATTTTAATAAGACTTTTGAGCTTGAATGTGATGCTAGTGGAATTGGATTAGGAGGTGTGTTATTACAAGATGGCAAACCTGATGCATACTTTTCTGAAAAATTAAGTGGGCCTAGTCTGAATTATTCTACTTATGATAAAGAATTATATGTTCTTGTTCGGACTTTAGAAACATGGCAACATTATTTATGGCCCATAGAAATTTTTATACACTCTGATCATGAATCTTTGAAACATATTAAAAGTCAACCTAAACTGAATCATAGACATGCTAAATGGGTTGAATCATTGAGACATTCCCTTATGTCATTAAACACAAGAAGGGTAAAGAAAATGTTATTGCTGCTGCATTGTCTCGTCGCTATACTATGCTTTCACAACTTGACTTCAAAATATTTGGTTTGGAGACCATCAAAGATCAATATGTGCATAATAAGGATTTTAAAGATGTATTGCAGAATTGTAACGACGATAGAACATGGAACAAGTTCGACGTTAATGATGTTTTTTTGTTCCGTGCTAACAAGCTATGCATTCCAGCTAGCTCCATTCGTCTTTTGTTGTTGTAGGAGGCGCATGGAGGAGGATTAATGGGACACTTTGGCGTGAAGAAGACAGAGGACGTACTTGCTACACATTTCTTTTGGCCAAACATGAGACGGGATGTTGAGTGCTTTGTTGCTCTTCTGAACTACATGTCAAAAAGCTAAGTCACGACTCAATCCTCATGGTTTATATATGCCTTTGCCTGTACCTAGTGTTCCATGGGAGGATATATCTATGGACTTTGTTTTAGGTTTACCTCGAACAAAGATGGGGAGGGATAGCATATTTGTTGTCGTGGATAGATTCTCGAAAATGGCACACTTTATACCATGTCATAAAAGCGATGATGCTGTTAATGTTGCTGATTTGTTCTTTCGTGAAATTATTCGCTTGCATGGTGTGCCAAATACTATTGTTTCAGATCATGATACTAAATTTCTGAGCCACTTTTGGAGATGTTTATGGGCTAAGTTGGGTACTAAACTGCTTTTTAGTACTACTTGTCACCCCCAAACTGATGGACAAACCGAGGTAGTCAACAGAACATTGTCTACTATGCTTAGGGGTGTTTTGAAGAATAATAAGAAAATGTGGGAAGAATGCTTGCCTCATATTGAATTTGCTTATAATCGTTCATTGCATTCTACTACTAAGATGCGCCCTTTTGAAATTGTGTAAGGTTTCCTACCTCGTGCACCTATTGATTTGTTGCCTCTTCCATCTTTGGAGAAGGTTAATTTTGATGCTAAACAACATGCTGAATTGATTTTAAAAATGCATGAGTTAACTAAGGAAAACATTGAACGTATGAATGCTAAGTATAAACTTGCTGGAGATAAGGGTAGAAAACATGTTGTGTTTGCACCTGGAGATCTTGTTCGGTTACATTTGCGTAAGGATAGATTTCCTGACTTGCGCAAATCAAAGCTAATGCATCCTGCTGATGGTCCTTTTAAGGTGTTGGAGAAAATAAATGATAATGCATATAAACTTAAGCTACCTGTAGATTTTGGGGTTAGTCCCACTTTTAACATTGTAGATTTGAAGCCTTATTTGGGTGAGGAAGATGAGCTTCCGTCGAGGACGACTTCATTTCAAGAAGGGGATGATGATGAGGACATCAATACCATTGTTACACCCACAACCCCTACTGCTACATATACATGACCAATTACTAGAGCTCGCGCACGCCAATTAAATTATCAGGTACTTTCGTTTCTTGGTAATGATTCTAATGTTCATGAGAATATGATGCTGCCTAAATTGGATACATTTGTTTTGCTTACAAATGAAGGGCCTAGCTTGGAGAAGGATGAACATTGGAGCAGAAACAAGCATGGAGATGATGGCATGCGCAAGGGGAACAAGAACGGAGTTACAAGTGATGATTTCAGGACTTTGAAACCACCATAATGGGTGCATCAAGCCTTGGAGGAAATATACAAGATGCCACTTCATAAATTTCGTCTCGAGGCTATTCTAGGTGCTGCCTCACCTTATTATTGGGCCAGACCCATGTAATTTCGAAATACATAAGTATAGGCTATTTTTAGAGTCCGTATGTGTGGGGAAACAAGAGATAGGGTTGATTTCGGACCCCTCCACCAAGGGCCACGAAATTCCCCCCTCTTCCTCCATATATACAGCCCTTAGGGCACCATTTAGACTTTGGGTTTTGTTTAGATTAAAAGTTCGCCATAGCTGCAACTTCGCGTATTTCGTCTGTGTTCAACGACCAGACAAAGGCGTCACAGAACCCCACCTTGATCAATAAAGCTTTCAATTTATATTCGCAATATCTAGATTGCAATCTCAGTTTCTTGCTTGTTCTTCATTTTCTCGCAGGAAACAGACCCTTGTGGTCAGGTTGATCGTGCTCCGGCGTGGTCAATAACCTCTCGGAGTTGGTTTAGCGATTGCTAAGGCGCGACGTCCTCGCACGTTCGTAGTCGGATCATCAAAGTCGACTTCCACCAAAGAGAAATCCATCATCTCATCGAAAGACGGGACACCTTTGCCTCTATCAGGCGTCGTTTAGACTTTGGGTTTTGTTTAGATTAAAGTTCACCATAGCTGCAACTTCGCGTACTTCGTTTGTGTTCAACGACCAGACCAAGACATCACAGAACCCCATCTTGATCAATAAAGCTTTCATCTTATATTTGCAATATCCAGATTGCAATCTCAGTTTCTTGCTTGTTCTTCGTTTGCTTGCAGGAAACAGACCCTCGTGGTCTGGTTTATCGTGCTCCGGCGTGGTCAATAACCCCTCGGAAGTTGGTTTAGCGATTGCTAAGGCGCGACGTCATGCACGTTCGTAGTCGGATCGTCAAGGTCGACTCCCACAGAAAATGATAGCCACCATCTCATCGAAAGACGGGACACCTTTGCCTCTATCAAGTGGTATCAGATTTCAAGGTTACTCGGTGAGATTTTACAGTTTTTCATAGTTTAGATCGAGTCTGTTCTTCATACCTATAGTCCACGAAAAAGCCACAAATAAAATTTACGGTTAGTTCATCATATCCGAACCAGTCTGAGCCATTGCATAATCTTTTCTGTATTTGCGTTATTGAATTTGCGGTTGCATCGTCGTGTCTACTTGCTGGTCTTAGTGTCTAGTCCTTTAGAGTTTCGAGTTCTGTTCACAAGTTGTCACGCCGCCGCCGCATCATCATCATCATGCTGCCATATAACATCATCATCATCACCGCTGCCATATACCACCATCGTCATCACTGCTGCTATCTACCACCATCGTCATCACCGTAGCCATATACCAATATCCACCGCCATCACGATAGTCCGAGTCCACCTCCATCACAGATTCGCCACCAGTCCGTGTTCCACCGCCCTACATATCTCTGCCACCAGTCCGAGTTTCCACCAGATTCATATCCGCCATTAGTTATAGTTCGAGTCCAGTATTTGTTGCTTTGTTTTCTACTTCTAGATCATGCCATACTCCAAGTCATGATAAAGAAGGACTCCCGAACTTTCGTGTTACCCGCAGTAGAAAAATAGCTCCAGTTTCAAAAAAAAATAAGCCTGGAAAATTCTGGCTAGGCAGTTTTTAGACCATTTGTAGACTTTTTCGAAAAAAAATTGTTGCGGAGCAAAAAAAAGAGAGGAAAAAAAGTGCAAAAAAAGTGAAAAAAGGGAAAAATGCAGAGTGTGCTCCTCCATTGTTTACGTGCAGCGCCGTGATTTTGTTAGTGTTCTAGGCTCGTGTCTCTAGCACGGTCTAGCCTAGGACCAGCACAGTACCGTCGTTGAGCGTTTATTCAATTTTGCATCTTTGAATTGATTATTCCTGACCCTTTTTGCTACCATATTATAAGCCTTCCTAGCTCCACATACATCTACGTCGTGCGTTTGACTCTCCCTGGTAATCGCTCTATCCAAGCTTTGAGAGTTTTGACTACAACAATTGCCGATCACCACCTGCTGCTGGGTAAGAACTGGTCAGAATTTGAAATTCGCTTGACGGATTTGTGACACCCCACCACCACCATATTCCAGTAGTCTGTAGGATCATATTCTTGTCTGTTTCTATTGCTGCTAACTATGGAAGGAACACAAGCCGACGAGACTGACTGGGAGAACATGACGAACCAGGAGCTTCATGATAAGTTTCATCAAATGTTGGATCAACAGGTGGAAGACGTGATGGCCAGCTTTGGAAAGGCATTGGAGAGGATGAATGGCATTGAGAAGACAATTGACACCAAGTTGGACGCCAAGTTCGATGAATTACTCAAACGTCTCCCACAACCAGTTCTACACCGCGATACAGTAGGGCGAGCACAGCCTGTTCCTATTGAGCCAGGCCAAACTTCTGGTGCTACTGTACCTGTTGTTGATGCTTCTTTGGCTCCTGCTACTGCTGCTGCGGGTACCCAGGAGGATGATGAGTATGCCGGCGATTACGAGGATGTGGTTGATCAAAATCAGAACTACATGCAGCCACCAGCACCACCACCAGTAGGTCGACCTCAGGTATATAATCGCAATGGTAGGCCAGCACCACCACCTCGGGTATGAGATCATGACCATGTTCCTAAACTGAAATTGAATATTCCACCATTTGATGGTAGATATGTTCCTGATATATATCTTACTTGGGAGTTAGAAACTGAACAACGTTTTACATGTTTACAATATCCCGAGGAGAGACGGGTTGCTGCTACTGTTTGTGCTTTCACTAGGTTTGCATGTGTATGGTGGTCTGAACATTGTAGATTATATCCTATTCCAGCTACTTCGGCTGCTTTGAAAACCGCTATGCATACTCGTTGGGTTCCACCATATTATCAACGTGAATTTCTTCAAAAATTGCGGCGTTTAAACAAGGAAAATTCTGTAGAAGAATATTATCAGGAATTACAAACTGGCATGATTAGATGTGGTATTGTTGAGGAGAATGAAGTTATGCTTGCACATTTTATACATGGATTAAATAGAGAGATTCAGACCATTCTAGAGTACAAGGAGTATACTAATATCACTCGTTTATTCCATCTTGCTTGTAAAGCTGATCATGAAGTGCAGGATCGACAAGCACTGGCGCGAACTAACTTTTCTACAGGTCGACCTTCATCATGGACACCGCGTGCATCTTCTACTTCCACTGCACCAGCACCTCCATCAGGTGCCACCTCCAGCCGTGATACAAGAAAGCAGGCACAACGACCATTATCTGCGAAAAGCGCACCTGTGGGTGATGCGGTGCGTCCCACGTTCATCCCCATATACACTCCGACTACTCCTCAAGCCCCAAGGATACATAAGATGAGACCTCGACTATGCGCCATTGGACACAAGGTGAACCCATTCCTAAATGCTTCCCATTTCCATTCGCATGAGACATGGTTGCTACTTCAAGCGCGAACCTTGTGCATACTCAGGTACACCCGAGGAGACCATGCAGAACCCAAGGACCAAGGCCAAGCGTGCAAGGAAGCGAAGGAAGGAGAAGGAAGAAGAGTCTGCTGCTACAGCAACCGGATATCCGACCATGTCCCGGACATCCGGCCAGGCCCGGACATCCGGCCCAATGCTCGAAAATCCTGCTCGCTTCTATCCAGGGAGCACCAGAGTCGGCCAAGTCAGCCCGGACATCCGCCCCCAGGCCCGGACATCCGGCCCGTCGCGAGCCGCCGGACACAGAAGTTGGACCCTACCAGCCCGGACATCCTGCCCCAGCGCCTGGACATCCGGCGTCTCATGAAGGCCCGGACATCCGACCCGACGCCTGGACATCCGGCCCCCGTGCCTGCGTGCAGCTCATCCGGGCCGAGTCCCATGTACCCATTCGTCCCTTAGACTATATATACTCCCCCACCTCCTCCTAGTTAGGGTTAGCGATGGTCTAGCTCATATTTTGTGTGAGAGCCTTGCTCATCCACTGGCCCGGACATCTGGCATCACCCATCCAATGAACAGAAGAGCCAACTCCACTGGCCCGGACATCCGGCCCCTCCAGCCCGGACATCCGGCACCTCATGAGCGCCCGGACATCCCGCCCGTCGCCCGGACATCCGACGCCTTCTGCCTGCGCGCAGCTCCTTTGGGCCGTGACCCATGTACCCCTTCGCCCTTTGACTATATATACTCCCTCATCCCGTACGTTTTAGGGTTAGCATTGGTTTAGCTCATATTTTGTGTGAGAGCCTTGCTCATCCACTTGGTTACTTCTCCTCGGAGCTCACGACCTCTTTGGAGAAGATCCCCCAAGCGGATTCAAGACCCCTTCAAGGGAAGACAATCAAGACCTCCTCACGGAGAAGAACGGCTACCCTTGTATCTTTCCTTTGTTGATTTGGAATCTTGTGCTACCTTATGTGTTCGGTGATCTAGCCCTTGTGTGATCGATTACTTGTCGGTTTAGTGATCCTCTGGTTTCTCCTCGTGTTTTGCCTTGTGTTTTCCGCGCGTTCTTCGTGTCTCCTCGTAGGATCCACTCCAAACATGAAAGATCGGCCCCATAGGGATCCGCCCTACATCATCTTGGTATCATGAGCCATGTTGATCACGTTTTTGGAGCCCCTACCCTTTGTTTTCTAGCTTGATTTTGTTGATTTTGTCATAAATCCGAAAATCTCCACCAAAAATAGCCCCCAATTTTTTTGTGATTTGTTGGTTTGATGATGTTTTGTTGATTTTGATCCATGGATTTGCTTGGTTTCAAGTGGATCTAGCTTTCCCCCAAGTTTCCCCACTTTCCATCCACAAAATCTCTCCAATTTCCCCCCGAAATCATCAATTTCCACGCCAAAATCGAGTTCCTCGAGTTCATCCTCGGATTTGGAGCCCGGACATCCGGCCCGACCCCCGGACATCCGGCCATCCCAGAAATCTGGCCAATAGCCCGGACATCCGGCTCCTGGAGCGCATTTTCGCGCAAGGTTTTGGACATCAGGTCCCGAAAATCCGGCCCGAGCCCCGGATGTCCGGCCCCTAGGATTTCAGCTTTTTCCATTTCACCGTTTTGACCATAACAAATTCATCCGGAGTCCGATTTTGACGTTCTTTAGCTCGTTTTGAAGCTCTTGACATCGCCCTTCCCACAAAAATACCACCAACATCATTTGACTACATAAAATTTTTGAAAATTTGGCAAGTTTGCCTAAGGCTTCCACCACAACTTCCGCATAACCACCACCGACTTCCGCATCCTAACCCATTTTGTTCCATATAGCATTAGTGGTTGTTGGAGTTGTGATTTGAGTCTCCTAAGGTGTTTAGGCTACTTAGGGACGGTTGCTTCTTCATCAACCACCACCACCAACATAATTTCCGTATAGGCCTGCCCACCATACACTTCCGCCACCCCAACTTAACCCAATTTTGTTTGAGTTGTGGCTTGGGTCTCCTAAGGTGTTTCGACTACTTAGGGACGGCAACTTCAACTTCGACACGTGTATAGCCCATCATTTCACTTCCGCATTGCCAAGTGCAAACCACCACCGCTTTACCGCTACCACCATTTTGACATTTGACGTGTGAGATTTTGAGTTCGCGGTTTTTTCCGTTTCCTAAGGTGTTTCGGCTACTTAGGGACGAATCTCCATCATATTGGTTTCTACATCAAGAACAACGCTACTCATCATCGCCGGACAGTAACCTCCATATCATCTTGGTATCGTGGTATCCTTCCATTGTATATTCCCCTTGCCATTGCATTGTTAACCCCTAGCCCATTTTGCGTTACTTGCCTATCGAGACTAGTCATTTGAGTATTCCGGCAATGTTACTTGTGCACATTAGTGATCATACTTCCCATAGCATACATACCATATCATCGTGGTGCATATATTGCTATCATATCTTGTGTCACTAGTTTGTTCCCGCATATACACAATTGCTATCTTGGTTTGTGCATTCTGCAAAAGTGGCCAAAAAAAGAAAAAGAGAGAATAAGCTTTTAAGCAAAAGAAAATGAGCAAAGAGCTTGTAAGCAAGTGCCATAGCATGATACCACATTGCAAATAAGATTGTCATATCCGATCATCCTGGATCATCTTGAGAGAAACACCGGGAACCATACATACATAGCATACCTGGGATAAAAGTTGCTATATTTTGCATCTTATAGGTTGTGCACAAGTGTCGTATCCGCCTATAGAGCAATCGTGCTAGCGTCTCTCTTGAGTTGTGCAACACGAGCGTTTTCCGTGGATTCCACATTTTGTGCTCATTCCTTGGTTGCACGACCCCATTTATCTATCCATGTGTGCGTTTCCGTGTGCCATCCATATTGCTATTGGTCTATTTGTTTCGCTTGCGAATTTGTGAATCTCTTTCAACATTATTGACTCTTGCTAACATTTTGCATTAAATTTGTGTGCCACTATCCTCACCGAGCTCCACCATAAGCTTTACTTGTGTAGGTGTGAGAACCAACAAGGATTGGTACCAATAGTGCTATTTCATTGTCCGCATTTGAGTGAACTTGATTCATTGTCAACATCGGTCAAGGTACATTGGTATAAGTTCTTCTCTTTCTCCCACTCATATTTGCTCGAGTGTTGTGATGGATAGGCAAGGCATTTCATCTCCGGTTTACGACAACAACGACGGCGTGAACAACCACATCAACAAAGCGTCCATCTTCGATCTACAACGACAAATGCAAGGCGCACAATCAAGATTGCGAGAGCGCATCGAGAACATCTCCATCGACATTCGTCACTTCGAAGCAAGGAAAAGGGACTACATCGACAAGAAGCTTTCCGCACATAAAGAGGAGCAAGATGCAAGGATGGAGGAGATTAGAGCCTTGATCAAGTCTTCTTCCCCTTCGTCATCTTCAAGGCGGCGACATTCAAGACACAAGTCTTCGGAGTGCGAAAGCGATGCAAGTGCAAATTGTCCTCGTCCACATCTACATGGCGACCACCATCACGTTCGTGATCAACATCGCCATGAAGCGCAAGTCACCTCCAAGCATCATGTGCACGACGACGATGAACGACATCTACTACGAGCTCAAGCACAACAACGACATCATCATCATGAAGATGCTCCACAAGCGCAAGTGCACAAGTCCCAACAAGCCCTACTTCACGCCAAGTCCAAGCTTCAAGAGCACAAAAGAAGACCGCAAGACGACCACCACCAAGACGGCGCTACGGCTACATCAACCACTTCGGCATCTTTGCCAAGTGTTCTCAAGGCATCTTCGCCTTTGGACGTACGGCATCTTCGCCTACTTCGCACGAGTACGCCTACAACAACTTCTTCAAGTCCAAGGCGACCACCTACGAGCGAGGGCGACACTTCCATCTTCGGAAGCCCCTCAAGGAAGATGGCCGAGCATGTGAAATTCCCTTTGGTCATGGACATGAGCTACGAGGTGCCACATCATATGGGCCTCCCACACCAAGACGGTGACAAGAAGGTCGAGAAAGGGCCATCCCCTTCGACCATGGCGACGAGCGCGAACCTCTTCAACAACATGAAGACGGCGCCCACATTGGACTCATACTCCGAGTCAAGCTATGTAACCGAGCATGGAGACATTTGCACCTACATCTCTCCGCCACCCACATATGTCGAGATGCCCCATTTGTCATGTGAGGAGAGCCACCACCACATGAGTGACATGAGTGACTCCATCATATGTGATATTGAGAGCATTCCCTATGAGAGGATGAGTGTGACCACCACTAGCCACACACATGAGAGCATGCCACACATCCTATGTGAGGTTGAGCGCCATTTGAGTGACTCCACCAACAATATGAGTGAGAGCATCTTTGAGGGAGTGAGTGAGCCACAACACTTAGAGAGTGAGGTAGTTGACACAACACGTGAGGCCACTATGATTTCTAACGACTTAACCTCTACTCCTAGTGTGTTTTCTTCTTTGGTGCTAGGTCTCTTGCATGACGACATTCCTACCATCGACGAGTCCATCCCTCCAATGGGAAAAATGATGGCCATGGTGGACGATGATGCACCCCCACATGGTTCCATCAAGATGAAGATGACAACGAGTGGATCATCAAGACCTCACCTACAACACATGAGCGACGCACCAAAGGTAACATAGGTGATGGTACTTCTCTTGTCCCACTAGTGGACCATCTTGACATCGATTGCTCCCATGATGTTGACCCACCTATTACCATGCTTCATGCTAGTGAAACTTCTTCATGCCTTGACTTACCTATTTATGACGAATACGATGATGAACATGTTTAGTTGCCTAGTTGTGATGCTATGCTCCATAGGATATCATGTGAAAATTATTTTGGTCACATCATGTTTGACAACCCATTTAACTTGTCATATGCTATGAGTGAGATCTCCCATATTGCATCATTACAATCTCAACATAGTAACTATGCATGCCCCATTAAAATCAACCCCATTTGCACTTATGGCATAGATGACGAGATGATGGTCATTGGCTTTTGCTTCTCTTGTGATGATATTGCCATGCTTCCTTTACATGATTTGCGCAATTCATCTACTATGTCATGCCATGATCACATTGTTCCAAATATGCATTGTTTTGGATGTTGTCAATATTCTCCACATGATGTTTCTACTCTTGCTCATGAGGAGACCCCCATAGTTTCCTCATACATATTAGGAGATCTTGATGCATTCCATACTTTGCAAGATTCCCACGATTGCGTGCACCTTATGCATTCCATGAATAACAATGCTCTAGATATTTCTCATGATGCATTACACAATTTGAGTCTCCATTATGCGATACATAATAACAAACCTCTCATGATGGATGACATGTTTCTATATCACACATCTCATTTATTTGAGCATTGGCTATTTTGTGCTAACCGACACATGCATGTGCGCATCATGATGGATGATGTGTACATCTACCACGCACATACAATTTTTTCTTTGTCCTTGTTTTGTGTAGGTACTCATGTATACTCGTCAACCTCTCAATCCCAAGAGTTGACGAAATGAGCTCTTGAGAGCAACGATGACTTGGGATCCCGTGGACTATCCTTACCACCGTTCCCTTCGCTCAAGGACTACGCGCATCTCTTTTACTTGGCTCTCACATGGCTATGGGCTATCTACCACTTGTCACCTTATGCCCATACTATCGTGTTCACTTTGCATGTTATGCCTCTTTACATGACTTTGCCATGCAATTGTGACCCTTGCTTGCATTTACCCATGATGCACCATTATGATATTCCTATGTGTATTTGCATGCTTGGTGGAGATCCTTGTTGCTATTGCCATATTTATCATGTGCCCCATGTTATTGATGCTTGTTGTGTTGGGAGAGTCATGATTCCCCATTGCTATTTACATATAGTCTCTCGCCAATACATTGATGACATTTTACTCATATCTTGCTTTCATGCTTGTGCTATGACATGTGAATTATTCATGCCCACTATTTGCACACATGACATGCTTGCCATGATTCCTTCTAGTATGTTGCATCTTCGCACTACTAGCTTGCTTGACTTGATCGCTATGATTGCTTGCTATGTTGCATCACCCTTGTTCCACTATTACTTGCTTTCTTGGGTTGATGACATATATGCTCATGCCTCTCACATGATATATCTTGATCATTGTCTCTTGTGTCCATTAGTTGCCTCTTTCATATCCACTTGTATTGAGTGCAACCATACTATGCTTATTGATCTTGGAGACTTTGACACCTTACTTGTGATGCATGCTTGTTTGATTGAGCCTATTGTACTTGGTTGTTCTTGCATCATATGCCTCCATACTATGACACGCTTCCTTGTACTTTCTTATGATGAGCATGATGCATACACTTGTTGGGTATCTTACCACTCGAATGATAGGTTTTGCATTTCCGCTAACCTCATTTGTTTTTCAGAGTGTTTGTCATGTTCTTTCATTTTGGAGGTTTGTCACGCCCAATATGCGACCCTATCCAAAAGGAACTCGAAGGTCCCACCAAGGATAGACCCGCATATTGAAACGCTTTTGCAAGGTGGATATCATTACATCAACATTCCATAATAGATGGGGATACATACATAAGGCATACAATGCCACACGAATACAACATCACAATACATAAGAGCATCATCCGACTATAGATGAATCACAAACAGAAACTCAAACGACATCCACCCTGCTAGCCCAGGCTGCCGACCTGGAACCTATCCCCTGATCGAAGAAGAAGCAGAAGAAGAACTCAACGC